>NC_047589.1:26136683-26234183 GCF_011004845.1 Esox lucius
GGGTAAGTCTATTGAATTTATCAATCAAATGTGAGCAATTGTGTTTTTCTTGTAAGGAAATACCACTGATATTACCTTCTAAAGCAAGTGCGTTGAAAATGTAATGCCAGTTAATCAAGAACTGAAGTCTGAAATAGTGTGTCCACAGTTCATTAACTGTAAGTAGAGGTTTCCTGGTGTCTAGTCTAGGCCTTATTGTTGACTTTCTGTCTGTACAATGGCACAAACGTTACAATCCTTATTTAGTGAAGAGGCAAAGATAATCACTTCTTGCTGTTGCGATAAAGCCTCTATGTTTTAAACATGTCTAAAGTATTTTTGTAAGTCTTGTCATTTACGGGTTTGCCAATTGTGGTTACAAACATGGCCACCAATATAGCAGCGTTGGACAACATTGGGCCGGAGTCATAGCACGATGTCCCACGCATGAAACGGTACATTCAAATTCAACAAGAAGTTTGCGAGTGTCTGGAGAGCACAATGGCCATCTTTGAGAGGATCAAAACGAGAATGCATAATTTACATTTTGAAACTGGTCGTGAGGACAGGAAACCGCATCACCAAGGCAGAGTGCAGCGTGTGTCACTGTCAGCTAGATTCGGCCACGTCGTTTAGCTTCGTACGCAACAGAATGAGCTATACTATAACTTAATTACCTTCAGTTGTGAATCGTCAGATTGCCTAACAGAAAATGTTGTATCGAACCCTATAAAATCTCGGCTAAATCACGTTCCTCGTCAATAAAGGCATGTGTATTATCTTTTTAACAACTACAGCTAGTTACAATTTCTAAACCCGGATGGTAAGTAGAGTTCATATAGAGATTATCCATATGCCTTTGAGTGTAGGGTAATTAAAACGATGAACTAGCCGCTTATTGTATCCTTCTGCTGGATATAATCCAGTCCTATGGGATTATTTTGGAAGTGGACACCAGGGTGAAAATAAAACATCTGTTAGAGCACAGCAGCTAAAAAAACCTTCCCAATGACTCGCTTTGTGTGAAATTTGGTACCTTTATCAAAAAGTCTATAATGCACCAATAAGGTTTGAAACTTGGCAGCTGGACTGGCTGGATTTACTAAAAAGAACCTATATAAATACCTCTTCATTAAATAACTTTCGTGTGTGTGTGTGTGTGTCACAGAGTGCTGGGGCAGGAATGAGGAAGAGCGCTTGATTTTCCATTTGTTCAAGGAGAAGGCTTACAACAAAGACCTGCGTCCCGTGGAGAAACAGGGTGACGCGGTTGTCGTCTATCTCGCCCTCACACTCTCTAACCTCATCTCTTTGGTAAGACCACTGTCTACATGTCTCTGTCTGCATCACTCTGACTGTCTGTGTGTCTACAGCTGATGGTTTGTGACTGTATTTGTCTGTGACTGACTGGTATTCGTGTCAGTTTTTCTGGGTCCTGTCCCTCTGTGTGTTAATGAAAGTCTGATTTCCAAGGATGACATACAGTAGAGCAAGGTTTTTCTATGCTCCAGGAGGCACCAATGCCCTGCATGTATTAGATCTCTCTCTGCCCTCCCATACCTGATGTAGCTCATCACGGACTTGATAATGAGCTGATCATTTGAATCAGGTGTGACAGAGCAGGGAGAGATCTAAAACATGCAGGGCAGTGTGTCTCCAGGAGCAGGGTTGAAAAACACTGCAGTAGAGAACGAGGGTTCTGTCAGTCTTAACTTGGAGAATGTCGAAACCAAGACCAATACCAACTAGTCACTGGTCATTAACTCTCCATCTCCCTCTTGTTCACACTTTTTTTCTCTTTCAATCTGTAGAAAGAGGTAACTGAGACTCTGCTAACTAATGTGTGGATGGAACATGTGAGTATATCCCTCAGCTTTTCTTTTACCTGTTCATACCCCAGTGTATCTTATTTAGGTCTAAATGTATCTGCTATTACACATTATTCTGTGTGTGTGTGTGTGTGTGTGTGCATGTGGACATGAGTCCAGGGCTGGTATGACAACAGGCTGTCCTGGAACACGTCAGAGTTTGATGACATCGACGTCCTGCGTCTTCCATCCAGCATGGTCTGGCTGCCAGAGATCGTCCTAGAAAACAAGTAACACAACCGTCCACACCTCTTTGAAATCCCCAGTTACACATGATGCAGTACTCCAATAATTCACAGTGCGTTTGTGTGCGTGCTTGTGCGTGTGTGTGTGTCAGCAATGATGCCCAGTTCCAGGTGGCGTACTACTGTAATGTGTTGATCTATCCCGACGGGTATGTGTACTGGCTGCCCCCGGCCATATTCCGATCCTCCTGTGCCATCAACGTTAATTACTTCCCCTTCGACTGGCAGAAC
The DNA here is from genome assembly GCF_011004845.1 of Esox lucius. Lineage (NCBI taxonomy): Eukaryota > Metazoa > Chordata > Actinopteri > Esociformes > Esocidae > Esox > Esox lucius. The sequence goes on from NC_047589.1 coordinate 26,139,007, forward strand.
TGCAGCCTGAAGTTCACGTAAGGCTGACCCCCCCCCCCCCCCCCCGCGCACACACACACACACACACACACACACATAGGAACTAAGACAAGCCAACACAGACACCTTTAAAAACCTGTTTTCACGGGATGAAGGTCTCTGACGTACAACGCCAAGGAGATCACCATGGAGCTGAAAAGGGAAGAAGCAGATGGGAAGAACTACAAGGTGGAGTGGATTATCATAGACCCTGAAGGATTTACAGGTGCACACACACGCATACACACACACACACACATTCTCTCTCTCTATTCACTCCTTGAACTCTGTTCACTCCTCCTCTCTCTCTCTTTCTCTTGGAACATCCATACGCCAGCCAATAAAAAGGCCAGTATACACACATCTATCTCGCTCAAACCCCTTCACTCTCACGCCTCCCTCCCCTCTCACTCTACCCCCTTCACTCTCACGCCTCCCTCCCCTCTCACTCTACCCCCTCCATTCTCACGCCTCCCTCCCCCCTCCACAGAGAATGGCGAGTGGGAGATCATCCACAAGCCGGCCCGCAGGAACACCTATAAAAGCATCCCCATGGAGAGCAACAAGCACCAGGACATCACCTTCTATCTCATCATCAAACGCAAGCCTCTGTTCTACATCGTCAACATCATCATCCCCTGTGTCCTCATCTCCTTCATGGCTTCTCTGGTTTACTACCTACCGGCTGACAGTAAGGAGAACCCCTGACCTTTGACCTCTAACCTTACTACATCACACACAGTGATTTCAGCGGTGTGTGTGTGTGTGTGTGTGTGTAGGTGGGGAAAAGATGACTCTGTCTATCTCCGTGCTGCTGGCTCAGTCTGTGTTCCTGCTGCTGATCTCTCAGAGACTGCCGGAGACGTCCATGGCCATCCCCCTGATCGTCAAGTAGGGCTCAGCACGGCTTCTGTGTGTGTGTTTGTGTGTCACTGAAATGAGCTACTGGTTGTGTTGCAGACTGTCAGGTGTACAGGTTGTGTGTCATGGTGTGTGTGTCTGTAGGTATCTGATGTTCATCATGGTCCTGGTTACGGTGGTGGTGCTGAACTGTGTGGTCGTCCTCAACCTGCACTTCAGGAGCCCCAGCACTCACATCATGACAGAGTGGACCCGGGAGGTACACTCACCTTCTCTACATAACTATGAGTTGACTAGGCCTGATTGCGACTTCATAAATCTTGGCAGCCACAGTCTAATTTGGCGTGTGTGTGTGTGTGTTTGTTTGCATTCCTAGTTCTTCCTGGAGAGGTTGCCCCGCCTTCTGCGGATGTCCCGCCCCTCAGAGTCAGAGTCCAGCTGGGAGGGGGCGTTGCCAAGGCGCTCTAGCTCTGTGGGTTACATCGCTAAGGCAGAGGAGTACTACAGTGTGAAGTCACGCAGCGAGCTGATGTTTGAGAAACAGTCTGAGAGACATGGACTGGCCACACGGGCCACACCTGCCGCAGGTACAGACACACATACATACACACGCACGAACACGCACGCACACACACCGACATATAACCACACGGAATGGAACGGAATCCATTTATATATGATTTGCGATTCCTCAAGCTGTGTGTGTGTGTGTGTGTGTGTGTGTGTGTGTGTGTGTGTGTGTGTGTGTGTGTGTGTGTGTGTGTGTGGGTGTGTGGGTGTGTGTGTGTGTGTGTGTGTGTGTGTGTGTGTGGGTGTGTGGGTGTGTGGGGTTGTATGTGTGTGTGTGGGGTTGTATGTGTGTGTGTGGGGTTGTATGTGTGTGTGTGGGGTTGTATGTGTGTGTGTGGGGTTGTGTGTGTGTGTGTGTGTGTGTGGGGTTGTGTGTGTGTGTGTGTGTGTGTGGGGTTGTGTGTGTGTGTGTGTGTGTGTGGGGTTGTGTGTGTGTGTGTGTGTGTGGGGTTGTGTGTGTGTGTGTGTGTGTGTGTGGGGGGGGTGTGTGTGTGTGTGTGTGTGGGTGTGTGGGGTTGTATGTGTGTGTGTGGGGTTGTATGTGTGTGTGTGGGGTTGTATGTGTGTGTGTGGGGTTGTGTGTGTGTGTGTGTGTGTGGGGGGTTGTGTGTGTGTGTGTGTGGGGGGGTTGTGTGTGTGTGTGGGGGGGTTGTGTGTGTGTGTGTGTGTGGGGTTGTGTGTGTGTGTGTGGGGGGGTTGTGTGTGTGTGTGTGGGGTTGTGTGTGTGTGTGTGTGGGGGGGGTTGTGTGTGTGTGTGTGTGTGTGTATGTGTGTGTGTGTGTGTGTGTGTGTGTGTGTGGGGGGGGGGGGGGGGGGGTGGTGGTGTGTGGGGTTGTGTGTGTGTGTGTGTGTATGGGGTTGTGTGTGTGTGTGTGTGTGTGTGTAGCAGTGACACCCCAGTCAGATGGAGATGTAACAGAGCAGTTATACTCTGAGATGAAGCCTGGTCTGGACGGGGCCAACTACATCGTCAAACACATGCATGACAAGAATGACTACAACGAGGTAAGGAGGAAGGAGGGGTGGGCAGGGGTGTGGGGAGGAGGGTGTGGTGTGGGGAGGGGTGGGCAGGGGCGTGGGGAGGAGGGTGTGGTGTGGGGAGGGGTTGGTAGGGGTGTGGGGAGGAGGGTGTGGTGTGGGGTGGGCAGGGGCGTGGGGAGGGTGTGGTGTGGGGAGGAGGGTGTGGGGAGGGGTTGGTAGGGGCGTGGGGAGGAGGGTGTGGTGTGGGGTGGGCAGGGGCGTGGGGAAGAGGGTGTGGTGTGGGGTGGGCAGGGGCGTGGGGAGGAGGGTGTGGTGTGGGGAGGGGTGGGCAGGGGCGTGGGGAGGAGCGTGGGGAGGGGTTGGTAGGGGCGTGGGGAGGAGGGTGTGGTGTGGGATGGGCAGGGGCGTGGGGAGGAGGGTGTAGTGTGGGGTGGGCAGGGGCGTGGGGAGGAGGGTGTGGTGTGGGGTGGGCGGGGGCGTGGGCGTGGGGAGGGGCGTGTGGCGTGGGGAGGGGTTGGTAGGGGCGTAGACAAAGGAGGAGGTAGACAGAGAATATAAAACTGTTTAAACATCATAATATTCATGTTAAAGTCACCTGTGGGACTGGATTATGAAAACAAAGATTTCACTTCAGCAAAGGTGACCATGACATGAATAAACTGCTTGTTAACAGCTCCCTCCTCCACCTCCATGCTCCTCTCCGCTCCTCCTCTCCCCTCCTGTACGTAGGAGAAGGATAACTGGAGTGGTATAGCTCGTACGGTGGACCGTCTGTGCTTTTTCCTGGTCACGCCAGTCATGACAGTGGGCACCATCGTCATCTTCCTCATGGGCATCTACAACCACCCCCCGCCCCTGCCCTTTGAAGCAGACCCCTACAACTACCTGGAGGAGAACAAACGCTTCGTCTGAATCACACCGGCTCCTCGTGTGACACAAAATAGGCGTACACAGACACGCACATTCCCCCCGGTTGTCTTACTTTATGGAGAGGGAGGGGGGGAATGGGTTTCACATTTCTCATGTCAGACCCAATGTTTGGTGTGCCACATGTTACTATAGCAACAAAACAGGAGGCAGAAGTTTTTTTTTTTTTATACGGTTAATAAACAATATTGAAAAATAATAACTGTAGTTGCCTAACCAATGTCTTTGAGATGACATCAAGCCAGCCTGTTGGAGACTTTGAGGCACACATCGTGAAATGTCACTGTGGATTCTTACAGAATAAAAAGATTATAGTAGGTTTTTAAATACATTCTTAAGGAAGTCATTTTAGGAAAGCCACGTTTAAGAATGTTTATTAACAGTTTTTTTGTGTATTATTTTCCCAGGGTCTTCGCAATTTGACTGTTTCCTACTTATGAACTCATGTGATTTTAGTTAACATTAAAAAGTGACACGTTTGCGTTTAGAGATTTGTCTGTTGTCTACTGTTAGTGTGATGAGGGGATGTCAGACCACTAGGTGGTGATATTGGGCTGTTTTCCTTCTCAGGATTCAGATTAGGGCCCTGTAGCCTGTCGACTTGATCACTTCTCAAAATCCTCAATTCACCTTAAAAATACCTTGGTACCAGTTTTTAATAAGACCAGTCTTATTAACAGCCACTGATCCAAATGTCAAGAGGTGGAAAATGACAGGATGGGATTAGAGTGGAAGCAAACAAAATGTCATTTCATTTTACATAAACTAACAACACACTCAAAAATGGAAGTACCAGTGTGTACTTAAAAGGGTACAAATGCTTTCTCCCTTTTGGAGAGACAATTGTGTACCCTTTAGTGTTCTTAAGTTTTAATTCACTGTGTACCATTTCTGTTAGTCAAAAGGTGCTCTTCTGTCCCCATAAAGACCAACATTGTTCCTTTGAGGGAACACTCTTCAAAAGTGTACCTATAAGTACAGAACTGTTCTTGTTTTATACCTCAATTTTTGTCTGTGTATATTCCCCGATGTGAAGACATAAATATTCAATCTTTCACAGTAAATAATGTGGACTGAATGGTAAAACCTTTCCTTGACTCTCAGCTGCCACAGTGTTGCTGCTGTATGTTTTGCTTTTTTGCCCCAAGTAGAATATTTGTAGAGTCTAAGCCCAAGCTTTAAGCCCCTGAGGTGCTGTTCCACGGGTAGAGTATTTGAGGCACCTTGTACCTTTTTTGATCAATGAAAGTCATATTTGCAGTTAACACCATTGGTTCCATTTATTTCCATGAGATATAAGTTAGTAGTCCAGACAAATTACTGCTGGTATGTACGCTTGTGTGTGGTGTGCGCGTGTGTATGTGGTCAAAAACTGTATGTGCTTCCGGGTTGCACCCTGAGGAACCAAAGATTGTTTCCTATTTATACAAAGAGCACTAATTGGCTCTTATAATAATAATGTTTCTATTTGCTGCACAGCAGATAGATGAATAAGTTAATATAATTTAATATCCAAAACAGTTTTGTACTACCACTGTCTTAAGACAGAAGTCCTATAGAACACATTCATTGTTAGTGTTGTGGTATTTTACTGTTATACTTTTAACTTATTTTCTTATTTTAATTTGAATTACTTTTAGAATTAAATTTTCACTTTTTATTGACATTGTGGGTTACTGTGTGTAAAAATAGCTGGGAAAAAAATCTGATTTCATGTGTTTTCATTTCAGGCTGTAAGACAAAAGTGTCACATTTTGAAAGGGGGTGGTGACATTGCGTGAATCCGAAATAAATGTCGACTACGTGCAAAGGTCTACATAGGTCAAGCCTGGATAAAGTCAGTAGACGATAAAGTTATAAAAAAAAAAAAAAGGTAATAGTCTATCTAACTCTCCAAAGAATAAGGCATAGACGCACCACACTAGAAAACACGACGAACAATGAGAGGGACATCAAAGGAGTGTATTTACACGCAGATGGGGACAAAACAAAAACCAGGCTGGGAATGAATAATGAACGGGATCGGGGACGGCGGCAGCCAGTGACGTCGACCGCCGGACTCACAGCGAACCAGAGGGAGGTGTTGGCGCAGAGACATGACTCTCACTTTGCAAAATACCATATGAATAAGAATGTTTAATATTAATTAGATTACAATATTTATATCGGAATTAAATAATTTGGTTATATAGCAACATTTATTTTTTGAGGCATCATTAGATTTGAAATAAAATCCTAATTAAGGCTACAACTCAAATATCACAAATATCACATATACATAAAATACCACAAATATCACATATACATAAAGTATTCCAATGCTTGGACATGATTAAAATGGCACACATCTGTCTATATCAGGTCCCAGATTTTACATTGCATGTCAGAGCAGAAACCCAGCCATGAGGTCAAAGAAATTGTCCATAGAGCTCTGAGACTGGACTGTGTTGTGGCACAGATCTGGGGATGGGCACCAAAACATTTCTGTAACAGAACGTAGAATGATTCCACTTGAATGTGCAGTTCTGAAATGGAGATCCATGGATTCTTCTTTGCCTCCCACACCAAGTTCCTCACCAAGTTCCTCACCAGGTTCCTCACCAAGTTCCTCATCATGTTCCTCACCGTGCATTGAGGCAATATGCACATCAGTCCTCTTCTTGGCAAACTTGCAGCTGTTCCCGACTTCCAGATACACCACCCTCTACACCACTGACTATCACCTGGTACTTCACCCTCTGTATCACCCTACTGTGTCACCCTGCACACCCTTTACAACACCCGCTACTACACCCTCTGTGTTACCCGCTACTACACCCTCCTTATTACCTGCTTCTACACCCTCCATCCTACCCGCTACTACACCCTCCTTATTACCCGCTACTACACCCTCTGAATTACCCGCTATTACACCCTCCTTATTACCCGCTACTACTCCCTCTGAATTACCCGCTACTACACCCTCCTTATTACCTGCTTCTACACCCTCCATTTTACCCGCTTCTACACCTTCCTTTTTACCCGCTACTACACCCTCTGTATTACCCACAACTACACCCTCTGTATTACCCGCTACTACACCCTCCTTATTACCCGCTACTACACCCTCCTTATTACCTGCAACTTCACCCTCTGTATTACCCTCTACTACACCCTCTGTATTACCCGCTACTACACCCTCTGTATTACCCGCTACTACACCCTCTGTATTACCCGCTACATCACCATCGCCGTCGTTTTCCTTCTCAATCATGGGCTGCATTTCACCTTTCTTGAAGGTCAACAGAAAGAGGTATTGTTAATCATTTGAACATGGTCTAATACAATGACATGAAATAGTAGCGTTATATAGAGGGAATCTGAGGGAATAAACTGAACCAATGTTTGGTATATAAGCTAATCAAACATGCAATCATTAACTGTAAAAAGTAATTGCTGGTGGGGGGGTAAGGACACGTTCAGGAGTTTCAATTCCTCAATAAGTAGTCAGACCTGATTTGGGCCAGACCTATATACATCTAACTTAAATCCCTGCCACCAGATTGAAGTTGTCTGAACATTGTCAGGTCATGAGCTGAAGCACAGCTGGGTCAAGCAGCAAGACAATGATCAAAAACACACAAGCAAGTCTACATCAGAATGGTTGAATAAAATACATTTCTGTGAGAGACTGATCAACAACAGAGACGAGTTTGGTTGCAGTCATTGCTGATAACTGGTGGCATAACCAGTTTTTACATGGGGGCATCACTTTCTATTTAAAAAACGTTGTACTGTTTGTTCACTCAGGTTCCCTTTATGTAATATTCGGTTTTGGTAGAGGATCTGGTAACAGTGCCAGAAATATGCAAAAATGCAAAAACTCAGACATGGGAAATACTTTATGCACAAAATAGTCCAACTTACTACAGGTGTTTCTGCCTTCGGATTCTTTTTGCATCTTCCTGTAGAAAACATTCAAATTCCACAGTCATTCTCATACTATTGACTATCACATCCATAACATTGTGGAGTTAAAATTGTATTTGAAGCTGATGATGATAGTAAAGAATATGATTATTATTATCATACTATTCATAATAAAAATATGCTATTGCTTTTTATCATTATTAATACATTTATACAATCAATAATGTTAGTCGTTGTGGGTAAGAGTGTCAGATAAAGGAATAACATGAAAATGTAATGATACTGGATTCAGAGACTTTTCAAAACTCAAGGACACTGAAGAGTAACATACTAATTATGGTGTTCAGCTTACTTTTGTAAATGGACCACACTGCTACTGCTACTGCTACTGCTACTAACAGGACTCCACCAGTCACTCCACCAGTCACTCCACCAGTCACTCCACCAGCAATATTGCCTGAACTGATGCGTTTGTCTATTAGTGACAGGAAAGAGAATGTATATTATTTAATTATTAATGAGACTGGCAAAGTACTGAATACAACAGAGAGCAAGTTACAATCAAGTTGGCTATAAGGCAAGACTAGTCTAACTATTTCTATTAACAGTAATTTGTTTACCAGGTGTGATCTCCAGGAAGGTGAGGACCAGGTGTGTATCTCTGTCAGTAGTGAGTTCACAGCTGTAGTTCCCCTGATGGTTCATGGTTATCCTGTGGAGCCGAAGGCTGACGGAGTCCGACACATTCTGTACCTGCTCCTTCCAATGGTCTTCAACTTGCATCTGATATTTGTCATTGGTGTAGGTCAAGGTCAGGATGGTTACATTCTGGTTGAACCTCCAGGTGATGTTAGAGGTCAGGTCAGACTGAGAGTCATTGCAGGGGATGGACACCTCACTGCTTGGAGAACTGTGGACTGGAGCTAAAATGTGATATTAGTTATACCTATTTAGGATGATATTTTCATATACTCACAATGACATCTTGTTTTATATAAATTGAAGCACAATTGATGACTTTGTCTGTTCATCCAACATTTAGTTTGACTGATTGCGTAGTCTGATAAATTACCTCGCTGTCTCAGGGTTGCTGTCTTCTCTGTTTTGCCAGAGGTCACGGTACAGATGTTGGTTCGGTTTCTGATAAAGGGTTTTGTACTGGTGATGTCATAGAGGCCCTGGTCATTCACCTTGGTGCTGGTAGAGTTCTGAGAGCTTTCAGAAGGGGGGTGAGTGGACCAGGTGAGTTTAGGTTGAGGATAAATACCTGTGGAACTACAGGTGAGGATGTCATCTGATAAATGTATGTCCACTGAGCGAACTGGAGCTGCAACAAAGGGAGCATCAGATTTTACATTACACATTTGGAGCTGCCATAAAGTGATCATCACAGATAACTTCCATATTATAACCATACCAAATATTTTCACTTCCATACCTTCCCTGGAGATCTGGGGAAATTTGGATTAACCAAAATGGTTTGAGTCACAGGTTTAATACCTCCCAATATACATTTGTCGGCATACAAGGACATGTTTTTATGAACATCTAATCAGGGATTTCTGGGAGACCCATGGTGTTGCATTCACCACACTAATCTGTTGAGCACTGTTAGCGCGTGGCCAAAGACAGGTATTTGTTGACTATGTTTGTTTGACAATATGTGCAGCATCACTGATTGATAGTAATTTACCATCACTATGAAGTTTTTCTATCAGAGACTTCTCTGGGCTTCAAATTAAGGGTTTATGATTAAAACACAGACAGACGATTGGAAAGACACAGACAGCTATTTCTTACCATTCATTATGATGTTAAAGTGATAGTCACGTATAGACAGACATTACATACCCTTAACTGTAATGTTAACGAGGGACTCCTGGTTGCCTTTAACTGTGCTGGTGTAACACTGGTATCTGCCCTGGTCCTGGACTTTTACATTTCTCAACAGTAGTGAAGCGTTTCCTTTGGGGATCTGGTCATTGTACAGAGATGTTCTCTGTCTGTACTGCTGGTTCTGTGGTTCTAGTTGATCTGTACTATTGTAGTAGGAGTGGACAGTGATGTCTTCTAGTTTAATCCAGTGGATGAGTTCATCTCTTCCAGGCTGGAAGCTGCAGGGCAGGACACAATCCTCTGAGAACACACAGGTTACTGGGAGGTCTGTAAACAGAAACGTACATAGACAGGGTCATGCAGGGGGATTGTTGGCATTAATTGCCAAATAATGTATTTCTTGACAATTGTTTGCATTCCTGTCCTCTGCTGTCCCAAAACATGGTCTGAACTATGATCGAGAAATCACATGCTAAACCTTTAACAGTTGCCTCTGTGTCCCTGGCACTTGAAACACACAGAACTGTGCTTTAATTTAAGAGGTCTATCGTTGAGATAGAGACCATCACATCTGTCTCACATAACCAACGAATCAATGACACTGAAAAGACGTCCAAATACAATTCAGTATGAGTTGACAAAAAGGAGAAGGACCTAGGGGGTCCAGACATGATAATCCAAGAATGGTACCTGAGTCATGGGAAAATGTCTCTCACCCCATGACTAAAGCCACTTCATGTAGGTCCTGAGCAACGGTACCAGGGATCCATCCCAGCTCAAAGGCTGAGTCCCTTCCTCACCTGGTTTCACTGCTTCCACACAGAGAAGCTGATCCTCTGTACTGTTCCAAAGGTCACATTAATTTTCAAGTCCACACGAGAGGCTTTCCATATTGCATTTCAACACACTGGTTGACAGTAAATAGTAGTTTCCATTACTTGGTTCAGACTGGGCTGGGCCACACATGTCAGTGTGAAGAAACAGCCTGTGTCACCTGATAGTAATGGTGGTAATAATATTAACTCCCCCATTTAGTCAGACAACTTTCTCAAAAATACTGTTGGCCTGCCGGCAAAACTTTCACCCAATTTTCCCCACTAGAACATTCGTTGAATGAGAGCCTGAGTTGTCTGTTAAGGGGTTTGACCAGCAGAGGCTTTTTAGCTGTAGTCCTGACAGCTTAAATCCCTAGTCATCAGCTCCATTACCCCCAATATTAGACTGAAGAAAACATTGTTAACCAAAACATTAAACTAGTAGGTCTAAATGCCAAGCGCAACATCTTGTGAAAACAACGTACCACTCATCACCTGGCTAAAACCATCCCAACGGAGAAGCATGCTAGTGTGAGAATTATGCTATGATGATGCTTCTTAGTGGCAGGGACTGGGAGACTTGTCAGGACTGAGGTAAAGAAAAATGGACCAAAATACAGAAAGGTTCTTGAAAACATTTTGAGTGCACAGGACTTCAGAATGGGACGAAGACTAATCTTACAGCACGATAACAACCTGAAGCACACAGCCAAGACAACGCTGGAGTGTCTGTAAATATCATTGAATAGCATGGCCAAAGCCTGGACTTGAACACCATTGAACATCTGTGGGGAGACCTGACAATGGCAGTTTACTGAGACTCCCCTTCCAATATTACAGAACTTGAGAGGATCTACATGGAAGAACAGAAGAAACTGCCCAAATCCAGGTGTGCAAAGCTTGTAGAGGCATTCCCAAAGGATCTAAGTGAATTTAAAAGACGGTTCATCATTGGATCTCTTCCAGGGTGACAATGCCCCCATCTACAAGCTGTTCGGGCATCTCCTGGTGGCCTGACACCTTACTGAGAGCATTTATGTTGGGTTTTCCTCATTTTTCATCCGAACACCATTAACTGCTACCCTCTCTTGTCACTCCCTTCACTCAAAAGTGTTGGGTATGACGATTAGTCACATGTATCAAGCCAAGTACACTTGGTTGAACATTGATCCATAGACCACTAAGGGAGTATATAAATGACTGTATTTACAGACTGTTGCAGTGAGAGCAAAGTCAAAACAAGGCTAAACACATTGTTGAACACACATATTCAACCAGAACTGTCAGTCAAATAATATTGAGATGCATTAGCCCAGCCTACATTACAGTCTGCTGCCCAGCCTACATTACAGTCTGCTGCCCAGCCTACATTACAGTCTGCTGCCCAGCCTACATTACAGTCTGCTGCCCAGCCTACATTACAGTCTGCTGCTCAGCCTACATTACAGTCTGCTGCCCAGCCTACATTACAGTCTGCTGCCCAGCCTACATTACAGTCTGCTGCCCAGCCTACAGTCATTGCGTGCAGATGTATTTACTCAATATAACAAAGTAAATAATTGAATGGGGGCAACCAGGCTGAAGCTTTTATTTTCAACGATGGACATGTGATCATTACAATGTGGCTCCAACTTGAGTCCTTTTCACACAAAAATGATGGGAGAGTTGATGGATTTTGTCTGATGTTAATTTATAGTTAGCCATTATACATTTAAATGTTTCCCTCAATTGTTATGGCATGTTCATTTTATATTCCTATTGCAGTTGCCGTAACTTCGGAGAAGCTGTAATACTGCTGTTTTTTAGGCTTCCATCATATCTACAGTCAGTGTTCTTTGGTACACTGGAAGTTAATTCATTTCCAGTGTAACGCTGTATATGTTTACTAGCTGCACTGCGTTGCAGCGGCAGTTGCAGAGCGTTCTGTTTGGTGCAATTATTGGATTCATCTAACTGGCGTGACACCTGCAGACTCCTCCTGGATCAGTTGCTGCTGGGCACAAGTGATTATGTAGTTATAGTATAGATGATTATGTAGTTATAGTATAGATGATTATGTAGTTATAGTATAGATGATTATGTAGTTATAGTATAGGTGATTATGTAGTTATAGTATAGGTGATTATGTAGTTATAGTATAGGTGATTATGTAGTTATAGTATAGGTGATTATGTAGTTATAGTATAGATGATTATGTAGTTATAGTATAGGTGATTATGTAGTTATAGTATAGGTGATTATGTAGTTATAGTATAGGTGATTATGTAGTTATAGTATAGGTGATTATGTAGTTATAGTACAGGTGATTATGTAAAAAAAAACGATTTGGCCAATAACAGCCTAATTTGATTAAAAGAGCCTATTCCTGGTCAAATAAGTAGGACTACATTGTATTGAAGTGATGGTTGTGAGGTTTCCCCAAATGTGTGGATGGTCTGCCAATTATTCCTGAGTGGGAGGCTCAAACAACAAAATTCATCACTTTCTACATTAACAGACCATCAATGGCTTTTGAAAAGTCAGTGTATAGTGGCAAGGCACCAGTCAGTGAACTGTGCTGCTTGCCTTCCTCCAGGATAACTGCTCATCACCCTCAATCACCACATACATCCTCCCTCCACTCAAGTGATTCTCATGTTACTGTCACTCAATCTTTTGGAGGAATTACAAACCAGGATCATAACCAGGATCATAACCAGGATCATAACCAGGATCATGCTACCAGGGAATTGAATGAGTTTGGGTCAAACCCCAGACACTTTTCCACTGCGGTGATTGTATTGTAATGACTTGTGTGGAGCTGCAGGACACAGGCACAGAGGTCGTGGAACAAACAAAACCTTAACTTTAATGAACAAAGACTTGGTATAGCCAGACACTAGACACTGGACTTTCATGAAACAATGGTCAACACCCAACACAGGGAATAAGGGGACCTCAATCATTGGTGTAGAGTTATAGGTACTGTAGCTTTTTGGCTGTGGTCCATTGGCCACAATTTGTCACGAAAACTGTACATCCTGATCAATGTACAGGAATTTTAGAAATGTATTAACTGTGCCAAGGTCTTCAGTATGAACAGAATGTGACCATACAAGACGTGACTCACTTAACTGGTGTGTTTAACTTTACTGGCATGACACATCCATTCATGAAAATATTTTCATAATAATGTGAATAATGAAGTCTCAGCCAGAGCCTAATAATAAAAGAATCACTGATACCTGAAGATCAGTCTTTCTCAGAACTGTGGGTGAGCTATTCAAGGTTATCTCATCTGAGACAATATTAGTGAGTGAGGTCCTAAACTGATTTGATTACAATCAGACATTCCTGTTGTGATTTTCAGGTATGTGACCATACAGGTTAGATCTCATGAAGTAACTCATGTTCCTTTAGTTTCACTAGCTGGACCTTTAACACATCTAGACAAATATATTCACAATAATCCAACTTAATTTTTGTTCTGATCACAATCTTCCACCTTAAATGTCCAGATATACAGCTCTGGAAAAAATGAAGAGACCACTGTACCCTTTTCTTTCCTTTCCAAAAAAGTTGAAAGTTTTGAGTGAAGAACTCTCTTAATTTTTTCCAGAGCTGTAGATGTTTCTAGACAGACAGTAATGGTTGTTGTCACTCACCTCCTCCATCTGTCTCTCTGACCCACAAGAGAAGAATCACCACGGACACCAGACCTCTTGACATCATGGAGATTTGACCCCAGGTCATATGATCAGTTGTAATTATCAATCCAGTCACTATATTATTTTCCCTGCTAGTGTGGTTAAACCTCCTGTTTCTGTCATGGTGGAGAATCCAGAACACAATCAGCTGCTCCTCTCCTCCTGGTCACTATCCTTTCCCCTGTTAATATTGGTGTAACAGATCCCCTCTCTGTGTTGAGTAGGATACAGTCTATTAAATGATCAGCTCTTCATCTCTCCTGTCACTTCATGTCTGACTGTGAGAAATGCTACCTGTTCAGTTTGGGCTGGAGGCGTGGAAATAAGACAGCTGTAGCGAATTCCAAGGTACCCAGGAATGTGTTTCTTGAAGGTGCCACAAAAGTATGAATTTGGTTTCATATCTTGTGGAAACAAAGCCTTCATGTGGTCAACTGGTATCACAGGGAACTGTTAGCTTTCTTGATAGCTGTTTAGCTGTCTAATGAGCTAGCTTTGCTTGTTGGTGACACCAAATAATAAAAACATTTCGCTGTAGTTTTTTTTGTATTGGGGCAAATTAAATATATTTGACATCAGCCCCCCTACTTTGAAAATGATTTAACCAAGTTCTACTTTCGATTCGTCACTTTGCAAACCAGGTCATTTCAAAACAAGTGTATGTGATTAGTCAGTTATATTGTCTACAACAACTTAAAGGGGTTCCTAATTACCTTTATTCCTCACTGTGTCTGTTATGCTTCATAAACTTCTGAAAACTATGTTGGCAATAGACAGGTGGCTACAACCAGCAGGGGGAGTTCAACACAAGGTTTAAACTCAAATCAACCCTGTAAAAGACAACATATTTTTGGTTGTGATACATTCTGGCCTCCATTTTTTTTGGAGGCCAGAATGTAATTGGTTTCTATCATATGCAAGCTACACCTACTCTTCTACTGCTCTACTGTATGTAACGGTATCTGTGATTTGACATCACAATGATTTCCACATCTACAGGTTGACACCAGAGGCCCTGTTCAAATTAGACCTACAAGTCAAAACCAGAGCTTTTGATCAGATCATACCTACAGGTCAGCACCAGAGTTCTCTTCCAGTCTCACTCTGGTCTGGGACTGGTCAAATACAAAAAAAATTGTTCTCTGTTCAGGAGATGGGGCCAGAGAGCTGCCTGTGTGCTGAGGTAGATTGCATTTGTCCTGTCTTCAGTTTTGTGCTTTTCCTGCCTCACATTGCAGTGCAATAATCAATAAAATGATAAAGGGTTTTATGAAATAATACAGGAAATATAAGAGGCAGTTAGCATAGTAATAGTCTGATATGTACACAACATTATATGCAGTAAGTATTTCTCTAGCATTACCTGTCCTGTACAGCTGACCTAGTGTGTGTCGTGGACCCCAGATTGTCAAGAGGCCTTCAAGTGAGGTCACAGTGCTTCTCCAGTGCTGCTGTTTTGCTGGTTTTCAATTGACCATTCATTAACATTCACATTCAAGTAATTTAGCAGACACTTATTGACATTAAAACAAAGTTGTGAAAAGTATGTGACGTGTTCAAAGCCATCATTTCCATCTGTGTTGTCCTCTCAACATTGTTTGTAACATAACATGCACTGGTCCAGTACTTACAATTGGTTTAAATTATGCAGTTTCATTGGTTCATTGAGATATATTAATAGGTCATAACTGGCAGTTAAGTTCTGAGGTTAGTTCTTCACAATGTTTTGTGTGCCACATGTTACTATAGCAACAAAACAGGAGGCAGATTATTTTTTTTAATGTGGTTTATGAACAATATTGAAAAATAATGGCTATAGTTGCCTAACCAATGTCTTTGATGAGATGACATTTGGCCATTTTGTGTATTATTTTCCCAGGGTCTTCGCAATTTGACTGTTTTAGTTAACATTAAAAAGTGACACGGTTGCGTTTAGAGATTTGTCTGTCGTCTACTGTTTGTATGATGAGGGGATGTCAGACCACTAGGTGGTGATATTGGGCTGTTTTCCTTCTCAGGATTCAGATTAGGGCCCTGTAGCCTGTCGACTTGATCACTTCTCAAAATCCTCAATTCACCTTAAAAATACCTTGGTACCAGTTTTTAATAAGACCAGTCTTATTATCAGTCACTGATCCAAATGTCAAGAGGTGGAAAATGACAGGATGGGATTAGAGTGGAAGCAAACAAAATGTCATTTCATTTTACATAAACTAACAACACACTCAAAAATGGAAATACCAGTGTGTACTTAAAAGGGTACAAATGCTTGTCGCTGGGGGCGACCCTTTTGGAGAGACAATTGTGTACCCTTTAATGTTCTTTTGTTTTAATTCACTGTGTACCATTTCTGTTAGTCAAAAGGTGCTCTTCTGTCCCCATAAAGACCAACATTTTACCTTTGAGGGAACACTCTTCAAAAGTGTGCCTATAAGTGAAAGATTTTATGTTACGCTGTCTAAAGACCGCAGTCCTTTAGAACACATTCATTATTAGTATTGTGGTATTTCACTGTTATACTTTTACTGTATTTAATTGTTTTAATTTGAATTACTTTAAGAATGAAATGTTCACTTTTTTGATGTTGTAGGTTACTGTGTGTAAAAATAGCTGGGAAAAAAATCTAATTTTATGTGTTTTCATAATAATGCTGAGCCATTAGTTACATCAAATTCAGTATCATGTCTGAGATATACTGATATACTATTGGTTGGTTTTCCTTGAATTTTACCACACATGACCTCCATCTCTGTTTACTTTTTTCTGTCTTTTGAGGAGTCATTTAACCAAAACAGAGTTCATATTAGCAGTGGAAAGTGGGGTTCAGCCCCATAATGACCAAGCAAAAATATTTTTTTATAAATTCATGACAATACAAAAACCCTGAAATATCACATATACATAAAGTATTCCAATGCTTGGACATGATTAAAAAGGCACACATCTGTCTATATCAGGTCCCAGATTTTACAGTGCATGTCAAAGCAGAAACCCAGCCATGAGGTCAAAGAAATTGTCCCTAGAGCTCTGAGACTGGACTGTGTTGTGGCCCAGATCTGGGGAAGGGCACCAAAACATGTCTGCAACAGAACGTAGAATGATTCCACTTGAAAAGGGGCAGATCTGAAATGGAGATCCACGCATTCTTCTTTGCCTCACTCACCAAGTTCCTCACCAGGTTCCTCACCAAGTTCCTCACAAAGTATCTCACCAAGTTCCTCATCATGTTCCTCACCGTGCATTGAGGCAATATGCACATCAGTCACCTTCTTGGCAAACTTGCAGCTGTTCCCGACTTCCAGATACACCACCCTCTACACCACTGACTGTATCACCTGGTACTTCACCCTCTGTATTACCCACTACACCACCCTCTGTATAACTTCTACTCCACCCTCTACACCACTCTCTGTCTCACCCTATTGTACACCATGCACCACCCTTTGTGTGACCCTGTATACTGGCCTCTTTATCACACTCTACACCACCCTTTACAACACCCACTACCCCACCCTCTGTATAACCCTCTACTACACCCTCTGTATTACCCGCTACTACACCCTCTGTATAACCCTCTACTGCACCCTCTGTATTACCCGCTACTACACCCTCTGTATTACTCGCTAGTACACCCTCTGTATTACCCGCTACTACACCCTCTGTATTACCCATTACATCACCATCTCTATAACCTACATCTTTTGTGCCGTCGTTGTTCTTCTCAATCATGGGCTGCATTTCAACTTTCTTGAAGGTCAACAGAAAGAGGCATTGTTAATCATTTGAACATGGTCTAATACAATGACATGAAATAGTAGCGTTGTGCTCATTTTTGACATTGGAGTCTGTGTGTCTGGTCTGTGGGTTGTAATAATATATAGAGGGAATCTGAGGGAATAAACTGAACCAACGTTTGGTATATAAGGTAATCAAACATGCAATCATTAACTGTAAAAAGTAATTGCTGGTGGGGGGTTCAGGACACGTTCAGGAGTTTCAATTCCTCAATAAATAGTCAGGCCTGATTTGGGCCAGTCCTATATACATCTAACTTAAATCCCTGCCACCTGATTGAAGTTCTCTGAACATTGTCAGGTCATGAGCTGAAGCACAGCTGGGTCAAGCAGCAAGACAATGATCAAAAACACACAAGCAAGTCTACATCAGAATGGTTGAATAAAATACATTTCTGTGAGAGACTGATCAACAACAGAGACGAGTTTGGTTGCAGTCATTGCTGATAACTGGTGGCATAACCAGTTTTTACATGGGGGCATCACTTTCTATTTAAAAAACGTTGTACTGTTTGTTCACTCAGGTTCCCTTTATGTAATATTTGGTTTTGGTAGAGGATCTGGTAACAGTGCCAGAAATATGCAAA
This sequence comes from Esox lucius, assembly GCF_011004845.1. Classification (NCBI taxonomy): domain Eukaryota; kingdom Metazoa; phylum Chordata; class Actinopteri; order Esociformes; family Esocidae; genus Esox; species Esox lucius. The sequence goes on from NC_047589.1 coordinate 26,156,991, forward strand.
AATGCAAAAACTCAGACATGGGAAATACTTAATACACAAAATAGTCCAACTTACTACAGGTGTTTCTGTTTTCGGATTCTTTTTGCATCTTCCTGTAGAAAACATTCAAATTCCACAGTCATTCTCATACTATTGACTATCAAATCCATAACATTGTGGCGTTTAAATTTAATTTTAAGCTGATGATGATAGTAATGAATATGATTATTATTATCATACTATTCATAATAGAAATATGCTATTGCTTTTTATCATTATTAATACATTTATACAATAAATAATGTTAGTCGTTGTGGGTAAGAGTGTCAGATAAATGAATAACATGTAAATGTAATGATACTGGATTCAGAGACTTTCATAACTCAAGAACACTGAAGAGTAACAGACTGATTATGGAGTTCAGCTTACTTTTGTAAATGTACCACACTGCTACTGCTGCCAGGACTCCACCAATCACTCCACCAGTCACTCCACCAGTCACTCCACCAGCAATATTGCCTGAACTGATGCCTTTGTCTATCAGTGACAGGAAAGAGAATGTATATTATTTAATTATTAATGAGACTGGCAAAGTACTGAATACAACAGTGAGCAAGTTACAATCCAGTTGGCTATAAGGCAAGACTAGTCTAACTATTTCTATTAACAGTAATTTGTTTACCAGGTGTGATCTCCAGGAAGGTGAGGACCAGGTGTGTATCTCTGTCAGTAGTGAGTTCACAGCTGTAGTTCCCCTGATGGTTTATAGTTAGCCTGTGGAGCCGAAGGCTGCCAGATTCGGACACATTCTGTACCTGCTCCTTCCAATGGTCTTCAACATGCATCTGATGTTTGTCATTGGTGTAGGTGGAGGTCAGGATGGTTACATTCTGGTTGAACCTCCAGGTGATGTTAGAGGTCAGGAGGTCAGACTGAGAGTCACTGCAGGGGATGGACACCTCACTGCTTGGAGAACTGTGGACTGGAGCTAAAATGTGATATTAGTTATACCTATTTAGGATGATATTTTCATATACTCACAATGACATCTTGTTTTATATAAATTGAAGCACAATTGATGACTTTGTCAGTTCATCCAACAATTAGTTTGACTGATTGTGTAGTCCAGTGTTTTTCAACCCTGCTCCTGGAGGCCCCCTGCCCTGCATATTTTAGATCTCTCCCTGCTCTGTCACACCTGATTCAAATGATCAGCTCATTATCAAGTCCTTGATGAGCTACATCTGGTATGGGAGAACAGGGAGAGATTTAAAACATGCAGGGCAGGGGGCCTCCAGGAGCAGAGTTGAAAAACACTGGTGTAGTCTGATAAATTACCTTGCTGTCTCAGGGTTGCTGTCTTCTCTGTTTTGCCAGAGGTCACGGTACAGATGTTGGTTCGGTCTCTGATAAAGGGTTTTGTACTGGTGATGTCATAGAGGCCCTGGCCATTCTTCTTGGTCCTGGTAGAGTTCTGAGAGCTTTCAGAAGGGGGGTGAGTGGACCAGGTGAGTTTAGGTTCAGGATAAATACCTGTGGAACTACAGGTGAGGATGTCATCTGATAAATGTATGTCCACTGAGCGAACTGGAGCTGCAACAAAGGGAGCATCAGATTTTACATTACACATTTGGAGCTGCCATGAAATGATCATCACAGATAACTTCCATATTATAACCTTTCATGGTGCGGTGAGCAGCAGCGCCACCGTGCCATAGTTCCTCAGTTCCCATACCTCACAAACACATCCCGGACTGTCACATGTTTTCAATCTTCCACACCAGGTCCCAATTTGTATCGTTTGTATGTGTATATATGTTTCCCCTCTGCTCCCCACATGGTGGCTCATTGTTCTTGTCGTGTTTGTTGCCGTTATTGTAAGTACTTGTACATTTCTTATTGTCGTTTTTTGCTGCTTTAGTCAGCCCTTTACTTTGTGTGTTTTGTGCTCGGTGTTTGTTTATTTCTTGTCCATTAAAGTATCCACACCGACTACCCCTGCCTGCACCTGGTTCCTTGTTTAAGCAACACTGCACTACACCACCTGTTGTGACATAACTATACCAAATATTTTCACTTCCATACCTTCCCTGGAGATCTGTGGAAATTTGGATTAACCAAAATGGTTTGAGTGACAGTTTTTAGACCTCCTAGGATACATTTTGCAGTTTTATGCTAATTCATAATTACTCAGATCAATAAAATATTGACCGTACACCCCCAGAAGGTTCCTGTAGCCATGGTTTGTCACTGACAGTCGGCATAGAAGGACATGTTTTTAAGAACATCTAATCAGTGATTTCTGGGAGGCCCGTGGTATTGCATTCGCCAAACCAATCTGGAGAGCATGTTTAGCGCAAGGCCAAAAACCGGTATTTGTTGACTATGTTAGTTTGACAATATGTGCAGCATCACTGATTGATAGTAATTTACCATCACTATGAAGTTTTTCTATAAGAGACTTCTCTGGGCTTCAAATTAAGGGTTTATGATTAAAACACAGACAGACGATTGGAAAGACACAGACAGCTATTTCTTACCATTCATTATGATGTAAACGAAGGATTCCTGGTTTCCTTTAACTGTACTGGTGTAACATTTGTATTTGCCCTGGTCCTGGACTGTGACATTCTTCAACAGTAGTGATGCGTCTCCTTTGGGGATCTGTTCATAGAACAGAGATGTTCTCTGTCTGTACTGCTGGTTCTGCTGTTCTAGTTGATCTGTACTGTAGTAGTAGGAGTGGACAGGTATGTCAACTTGTTTAATCCAGTGGATTACTTCATCACTTGCAGGCTGGAAGCTGCAGGGCAGGACACAATCCTCTGAGAACACACAGGTTACTGGGAGGTCTGTAAACAGAAACATACATAGACAGGGTCATGCAGGGGGATTGTTGGCATTAATTGCCAAATAATGTATTTCTTGACAATTGTTTGCATTCCTGGCCTCTGCTGTCCCAAAACATGATCTGAACTATGATAGAGAAATCACATGCTAAACCCTTTAACAGTTGCCTCTGTGTCCCTGGCACTTGAAAAACACAGTACTGTGCTTTAATTTAAGAGGTCTATCGTTGAGATAGAGACCATCACATCTGTCTCACATAACCAACGAATCAATGACACTGAAAAGACATCCAAATAAAATTTAGCCCGAGTTGACAACAACTTTGCTTCCACACAGAGAACCTGATCCTCTGTACTGTTCCAAAGGTCACATGAATTTTCAAGTCCACACGAGAGGCTTTCCATATTACATTTCAACACACTGGTTCACAGTAAATAGTAGTTTCCATTACTTGGTTCAGACTGGGCTGGGCCACACATGTCAGTGTGAAGAAACAGCCTGTGTCACCTGATAGTAATGGTGGTAATAATATTAACTCCCCCATATAGTCAGACAACTTTCTCAAAAATACTGTTGGCCTGCCGGCAAAACTTTCACCCCCTTTTCCCCACTAGAACATCAGTTGAATGAGAGCCTGAGTTGTCTGTTAAGGGGTTTGACCAGCAGAGACTTTTTAGCTGTAGTCATGACAGCTTAAATCACTAGTCATTAGCTCCATTACCCCCAATATTAGACTGGAGAAAACATTGTCTACCAAAACATTAAACCAGTAGGTCTGAATGCCAAGCGCAACATCTTGTGAAAACAACGTACCACTCATCACCTGGCTAAAACCATCCCAATGGAGAAGCATGCTAGTGTGAGAATTATGCTATGAGGATGCTTCTTAGTGGCAGGGACTGGGAGACTTGTCTGGACTGAGGTAAGAAAAAATGGACCAAAATACAGAAAGGTTCTTGAAGACATTTTGAGTGCACAGGACTTCAGAATGGGACGAAGACTAATCTTACAGCACGATAACAACCTGAAGCACACAGCCAAGACAACGCTGGAGTGTCTGTAAATGTCATTGAATAGCATGGCCAAAGCCTGGACTTGAACACCATTGAACATCTGCGGGGAGACCTGACGATGGCAGTTTACTGAGACTCCCCTTCCAATATTACAGAACTTGAGAGGATCTACATGGAAGAACAGAAGAAACTGCCAGAATCTAGGTGTGCAAAGCTTGTAGAGGCATTCCCAAAGGATCTAAGTGAATTTAAAAGACGGTTCATTATTAGATCTCTTCCAGGATGACAATGCCCCCATCTACAAGCTGTTCGGGCATCTCCTGGTGGCCTGACACCTTACTGAGAGCATTTATGTTGAGTTTTCCTCATTTTTCATCTGTCTGTAAATGGTTTCATTTAAATAAATCACTCATTCCCGTCTTTCCCTGTTCTGTGGGGTGAGGTGCTCAAAGATCACTAAGATAAGACGCGTTAGTCACCAACAAAAAGAAAGATCGTATTTCTTATTAATGTAACCATTACTTAACCATGTTAGCCACACTGAGATTTAAAATCTTTTTTCCAAGAGGAACTTGCCCAAAAATGACAGCACACAGAAGTTACACTACATTAAGCCACAACATAAAACATAGATTACAACAGTGGTTTCTTGAAGTTTTAGAGAAATACCAGACAGAAAGTGATAGCTGTTGTCACTCACCTTCTCCGTCTGTCACTCTGACACTTAACAGTAGAATCACCATGGACACCAGACCTCTTGACATCATGGAGACCTGACCCCAGGCCCCCCTGGATACCACAACTGGGTCTCTTGTTACATTTTCTCTCTGTGTTCAGTAGTGGAAAATCCCGAACACCCTTAACTGCTACCCTCTCTTGTCACTCTCTTCACTCAAGCAATAGTTCAAGTGTTGGGTATGAATGTTAGTCACATGTATCAAGCCAAGTACACTTGGTTGAACATTGACCCATAGACCACTAAGCGAGTAAATAAATGACTGTATTTACAGACTGTTGCAGTGAGAGCAAAGTCAAAACAAGGCTAAACACATTGTTGAACACACATAGTCAATCAGATCATAATAATGCCCATGCATGTATTATTGGAACAAAGCATCAATTTTAAATATCCAACAGGCTTATTGGAAGCACATTAAAACATAACATTACTGAATGATTAATGACACTGACAATGTCCTGAATACAACAGAGAGCAAGTTAAAATCAAACTGACTCTAATGACTATAAACATCAGCCTAGTCTAACTATTTGATGTTCTGGTGCCCATAAGTAATTTAATTGTTTGATAAAGTACCATTGTGATTGTTTTTCCTAAATATGTGTAATTTAATTATTATATTAAAATATTATATTTTTACATATTTTATGTTTGTTTTTCTTTGACTATTTGTTCGTTTTTTATTACTGCTGTAATACTGGGTGCAACTGCAAAAGCGGAATATCAGGGTAGATACCTGTGGAATTGTAGGTGATGATATCATCTGATAAATGTAATGTCCACCAATTGGACTGGAGATGCAACAAAGAAAACATCAGATTTTACTTAACAGATTTAAAGCTGCCCTAAAGTGATAGTCACGTATAAACAGACATTCCATACCCTTAACTGTAATGTTAACGAAGGACTCCTGGTTGCCTTTAACTGTGCTGGTGTAACACTGGTATCTGCCCTAGTCCTGGATTGTGACATTCCTCAACAGTAGTGAAGCTTTTCATTTGGGGATCTGGTCATAGAACAGAGATGTTCTCTGTCTGTACTGCTGGTTCTGTGGTTCTAGTTGATCTGTACTATTGTAGTAGGAGTGGACAGTGATGTCTTGTAGTTTAACCCACTGGATTACTTCATCATTGCCAGGCTGGAAGCTACAAAGCAGAACACATTCCTCTGAGAACACACGTTATTTGGAGGTCTGTAAACAGAAACAAATACACACAGGTTATTTGGAGGTCTGTAAACAGAAACAAATACACACAGGTTATTTGGAGGTCTGTAAACAGCAATAAACACACACAGGTTACTTGAGAGATATGAGTGTCATGTCCAGGTAAAAACGTGTTCTTTTGGAAATGTTCTGGGGGATGTGCAGGTCAAACATTAGTGAAGGCTGTCCACTTATTTTTTGAATTTCTTTTATGGACACAGGAGACCATTTAATATATTTTATAGGTCTTAACATATGATGTACTCCTTTTATTTCACATAAAATGTTGATCATGGATAATTTCTTAATTTTCACAAGCACAGCTCTGAACACACTAGCTAAGCTCAAATGTTCTATATTGCTTCTGGTGAGAAACACCACAAATTTTAAGGTCTTCTTCCAGCTCACACACTATATCACATCTTGTATACCGTGAATGTAACTCACTCCCTCAAACAAACCACCAATCACGTGAACGCAACTGACCTTCTGCTGTTTCTCAGCCGAGCTTCCAGACTCCTCTGGATTGTAGTAATAATATTCATCTGATGCACTCTGTGCTTAAAACCAGCACTGGGTATCCTCATATTCATTACTCAAAGTGTAAGATGAAGTGTAAAATGAAATATTTTGTCAGGACTCAGCCCTCCTGAGCTGTGTCTGTCATTACATCTCCCCAAGTACCAATCTCCTTGTTCCCAGCACTCCACGAAGGCACCCATAATCACCACTGATCCTGAGCACCTGCACCAGTCTACACACCTGGGGGGCTGATTGCCACTCTCCCTATAAATAGGAGAGTTCTGCTTTCAGTCCCTGCTGGATTATTGTACAGCCACCCCCTTGTTCCGAGACCCGTCCTGTACCTCCCTCCCTCCCAACCACCTTCCTGCCTTCCCGTTAATGAACTTCGCCTGGACTGACTCCCCGCTCTGTTGACCGAATCCTGCCTGACCTTCTGACCATTCTTGCCTCCCGGACTTGTACCACTGCTATCCACTATCATCTCAGACTACTACAATAACCATCATCATTGTCCTTTTACCCCGGTGTCTGTATCTGCTTCTGGATCCTACCTCTGTCCTGAGTCCCGGGAATCGTGACATATTTAGCACATTTCTATTGCCAGAGTTTGACATAATCTGGCATAATGTGACCATTCAGGATGTGACTCATTTAATGACACCACCTGCATGACACATCTATTCATGTCAATATTTTTAGTATAACCAGAAAAAGGAAGTTTCAACCAGGGCCTGTGAATGAAAAAATCATGTATACTTGAAGATCAGTCCTCCTCTGAGCTGTGGGTGAGTTTCTATACTTGAACACTGCTAAGACCCAGAAATAGTGATGAAATTTGGTGAGATGAGGTCCTATACTGATTTGATTAAAACCTAAACGTTTTCAAGTCATTCCTGTTCTGATTTTCTAATTTGGGACCATAGGCCTACAGACTGTAACTCATGAAGTAAAACATGTTCCATTAGCTTCACTAGCATGGACATTTAACAAATCTAGGCAAATATATTCACAATAATCACAATCATGAATTCATAACTAAAGACTGTGTGTCTTTCCCTGCTGTTTTGGGTGAACTGCTCAAAGTAAAATCTAACAGTAAAAGTGAGTGACAATAAGGTGTGTCACAATAATTATTTTTTTAGATGTTTTAGAGATATACCAGACACTTGTTGACGCTCACCTCCTCCGTCTGTCATTCTGACGCGTAACAGTAGAATCACCACGGAGACCAGACTCCTTGACGTCATGGAGACTTGACCCCAGGACCCCCTGGACACCATACTGTTGTGGTAGTGAAAACCTCCTCTGTGTTGAGTAGTAGGGAATCCAGTAGATGATCAGTGGTTTTTCTCTATCATATCTCCCTCAAGTCAGGTTGGGTGTGGAAGTGATTCATCTGTGTCAACTCCAGAAGTGTCCTGCAATCACACTGGGTCCTTGGACGTGGTGTGAATGTATGTCTTTTGTCTTATAATGGTTGTGGTTGTATTTTCTGTGAATGTTTGGGATGCAAGATAAGATAGGTGGGATGTCCAAGGACAGACAGGGCAAACACTCTGCACTCATGAGTGGGAGACAAGCGAAGTAACCAGCTTTGTGCATAAATTGAAAATGACTAGAACAGAAGGAGGAGTAGCAGGCTGGGTCTGCACATGAGACCTGAACAGGAGTGTGAGAACGGAGGATGGTTTTCAGATAGGTATCACTATTGCCAGTCTCTCAGAAAAAGAGACGCAGATGCTTAGGTTTTATGACGCATCCAAGGACACGGTGCCACGTCATGGAGTAGAAACGTACAAAATAAGTTGGATGAATGGAGTATGTTAGTGTGAACTACTTCCTGCAAGTCTGTATTAAAATAAAACTGGAAACACGGGAGAAAGACTAAAACATGGTTCTGTGTTCTGACTCTACCATAGAACCCTAAGACACATAGTTGTCTAGAAACTAACTTCAACATTCCCCTGCCAGAAACAGTCCAGCTGGTATAATCATGTTTGGGGATTTGTATGGTATTATAGACTGTTCATTTAGTATCTCTCTGGTATAACCAGTCCTGGACAGCTGTTCTGGCCCGTGTCATGGACCAGAGTTTGTCAAGAAGCCTTCCAGTGAGGCCACATTGCTGTTCTCACCAATGCTGGCATTTTTTTGGCTCTCAATTTTATGTATAATTAATTTGAGACACTTTTATTCACAGTACAATAAAGTTGTAAAAAGTATGTGACATGTTCAAACCAGTAAAATCTATCACCGCTGTCTTCTCAATTCTTTGTTACACAACACTACTACTTTTAAGACTTTTTCAGTGGTTGGTACAGAAACAAAAAGTCACAACTAGTGTACACGTTTTGGTTCTGTTTTAGAGGCACATTTTACCTTTATTGAGGGATGTCAAGCTGACAGTTGACAGTTGAGTCCTGTTTTACATAAACATATGAAGTGCACACATCAGCATTATGTAAACCAATCACAGTTAATGAATCAAACATTTTAACTACCATATAGGAACCAAGACTTCTCTACTCTGCAAGGCATTACAAGCTTTTTCCTTCTAAACCAGTTCAGCAATGTGTGTTTTAAAAGACAGCTTATCAGGTAATCACATTCCAGGTTTATTGTAAGAAGCAACACGTTCTTAAACAAAACCATCCAGGGTAGTCATTTTAAACTCATTCAAACCTAGATTTTGTGACCTAAGGAATAAAACACTGGTTTATTTGCATTTAGCAACAACCAAATATCTAATGTTTTAGTTGTTACCATAGCAGTTAATCATTTCAGGTTTAATTGTATATAAACAAGTATATGAACAAATAAAATGACCAATTTCGTACCAAGTTCGTCGCAGGCGAAGCACTCATTGTGAATTATCTGTATTGATGAAAACTTTGCTGGCTGAAACTGTATACAGTTATATTGCAACTGTTTCTGGCTTGGAATAGTTCATCTTCAGTCTCGCTTGTAATTGCTCAATTCTTATGATTATTCCTAGGAAGTTAGTAGATACTAGTAAGCCAATTACTGGCTAAGCTGTTAAAACGGCCAGTGGCAAAAGCAATACAACAAAATGTATAAATTTTTTCTGGTCGATTCCACGATTCTCTCATCTTTTCATTTAATGAAAAAGTTAGTTATCCTTGCCTTTATTGATAGTTATTGTATAAATGTCATTCACGAATGAAAGAAAAAAGAAGATACGTTCTTATGCCATGAAATAAATTAGCTTTGGCAGACTCGCTAGCAATTGCTCAATTCTTATGACTATTCCAGTAAGTTAGTAGATTCTGGTAAAGCTTATTACTGGCTAATACGCTGTTAAAACAGCCAGTGGCAAACGTAATACATAGCCGCTAATTCTGGTGGAAGTAAACTTAGTAAGAAACGTTAGTCAGTAATAACAGTCAGTAACAACAGGGGTGCGTAGACTTTTCATATCCACTGTACATCTGGACGACTGGCACATGGGTGTTCAGCCTGGCATATTGGGTGAGCTAGTCTCCCTACATTTACAAAGAAACACTACATTAACAAAGATTTCAGATGGTACTTAGAACACATGAAATAAGAGGAATGCAATCACCTTATTAAACGCCTAGTTTATTCAATTATTTATTTTAGTTTTTGCTTAATGATGCGGTTTTGACCATAGTACATTGATTACTGACAAATATACACAATTGACAATTACATCTCGTCCACGAAGAAAGTAAGAAACATAAAATAAAAAGTCACAAACCCACAATAGTGTGCAACATGTTTCAGCGCCGTCAAGGTAAACTGATGAAGTCGCAAAGTGCCGTCCCATTACGCTTCATAGCATTTAGAGCCCTTGCAGCCTCTTGCACTCAATCACTTACCAGGTGATGTCAGTTCAGTCTGTGAGGGTTCATGGCTTAGGGTTTAGTGGGGACATTGGGATTGGGCCACTGACTCAGAGAAATGCTGAACCGGCTCTTTGAAACTCTGAGTCAACTAACACTAGGTTTTCACTAAACCTGCTTTCTGAAAAATCCCCCCCAATGTGTTACGTTCCCCAGTGTTCTGTGTTCTTCTGTGTCCGTATGTGTTTTGTTACAGGTAAGATGGCTATTTTGGAACCGGTAACGGAGGATTGGGAGGATCTTCACCAGATTGAGTTTCTGACCGCAGCGAGTTTTCTGTGAAAACAATCAGTTAGTGTTAGTTATGGTTGTATGTTACTCCCTTACATTTGTATTGGAAATTAACTGTGTATACTTTGATGGGGGGGGGGGATATGTGCTTATACCAGAGGCTTGTGGGAACCACCCATAGTGTTCATATTGTCTAAATACACTAGGGTAAGACCTAGGCAGACCACCCCCTGTATTTTTGGTTAGCGCACCTTTTAGGTGCTAGAAACAGGTAAGCTTTGGTCAGGCACATAAGGCTGGATAGGGGCTTTGTTAATATTTGCTTTCTTTGCTTTTGTCCCGTCCAGCCCCTTCTCCCACCATTACCGTAGTATGTGGATAATAAATTCCCACTAAACTGTACAACTTGGCTCTGTACTCCTTCCTCACACCCACAATCCCACGCTGTTCCCCATTCCACAGGGGCCTCACGTGTAGCGGGGTGTTAAGGTTCCCCCCCCGGGAGGCGTGTGGAACAATAACTATTGACATTCATAGGTAAACAAAATAACAGGAACTCTGAAGGACTAATCAAAGTACAAATAAATGAAAATACATTTTCAAAACAGATATCATTAATAAAAATAAATAGTAATCTCCATCATCTCCTTCATCAGATAGGCAATCTCTTTCATCAGATAAGTCATCTCCTAGATTAGATCAGTAACCTCCTTCATCAGATAAGTCATCTCCTTGATTATATCAGTAACCTCCTTCATCAGATAAGTCATCTCCTTCATCAGATAAGTCATCTCCTTCATCAGATAAGTAATGTCTTTTTTATCATAGGTACTCTTCAACTGTGAGTGATGGAATAAAAAAAAATTATCCAGAAAATCACATTATATGATTTTTAAGTAATTAATTTGCAGTTTATTGCATGACATATATATTTGATACATCAGAAAAGCAGAACTTAATATTTGGTATAGAAACCTTTGTTTGCAATTACAGAGCTCATACATTTCCTGTAATTCTTGACCAGGTTTGCACACACTGCAGCAGGAATTTTGGCCCACTCCTCCATACAGACCTTCTCCAGAACTTTCAGGTTTTGGGGCTGTCGCTGGGCAATACGGACTTTCAGCTCCTTCCAAAGATTTTCTATTGGGGTCAGGTCTGAAAACTGGCTAGGCCACTCCAGGACCTTGAGATGGTTCTTACGGAGCCACTCCTTAGTTGCCCTGGCTGTGTGTTTCTGGTCGTTGTCATGATGAAAGACCCAGCCACGACCCATCTTCAATGCTCTTACTGAGGGAAGGCCTTGCGATACATGGCCCCATCCATCCTCCCCTCAATACGGTACAGTTGTCCTGTCCCCTTTGCAGAAAAGCATCCCCAAAGAATGATGTTTCCACCTCCATGCTTCACGGTTGGAATGGTGTTCTTGGGGTTGTACTCATCCTTCTTCTTCCTCCAAACATGGCGAGTGGAGTTTAGACCAAAAAGCTCTATTTTTGTCTAATCAGACCACATGACCTTCTCCCATTCCTCCTCTGGATCATCCAGATGGTCATTGGCAAACTTCAGACATGGTCCTGGACATGCGCTGGCTTGATCAGGGGAACGTTGCGTGCGCTGCAGGATTTTAATCCATGACGGCGTAGTGTGTTACTAATGGTTTGCTTTGAGACTGTGTTCCCAGCTCTCTTCATGTTATTGACCAGGTCCTGCCTAGTTGTGGGCTGATCCCTCACCTTCCTCATGATCATTGATGCCCCACAAGGTGAGATCTTGCATGGAGCCCCAGACCGAGGGAAATTGACCGTCATCTTGAACTTCATCCATTTTCTGTTAATTGCGCCAACAGTTGTTGCCTTCTCACCAAGCTGCTTGCCTATTGTCCTGTAGCCCATCCCAGCCTTGTGCAGGTCTACAATTTTATCCCTGATGTCCTTACACAGCTCTCTGGTCTTGGCCATTGTGGAGAGGTTGGAGTCTGTTTGATTGACAGGTGTGTGGACAGGTGTTTTTTATACAGGTAACGAGTTCAAACAGGTGCAGTTAATACAGGTAATGAGTGGAGAACAGGAGGGCTTCTAAAAGAAAAACTAACAGGTCTGTGAGAGACAAGATTGTTTCTGGTTGGTAGGTGATCAAAAACTTATGTCATGCAATAAAATGAAAATTAACATCATACAATGTGATTTTCTGGATTTTTGTTTTAGATTCCGTCACTCACAGTTGAAGTGTACCTCTAATAAAAATGTCAGACCTCTACATGCTTTGTAAGTAAAAAAAACCTGCAAAATGGGCAGTGTATCAAATACTTGTTCTCCCCACTGTATATGCATTTCTGTATTTTTCAATGTAATTTTTCATCCAAAAATTGTATTGGAGTGCAATGACTCCTTGAATGTATTATTATTTGCAACCTAATTTGAGCGCAATGTTCAGAACGCATTTTGTTAATATTTGATCAATGGTGCATTTAAGTAATAAAACCTGCAAAATCTTGTTATCCCCACTGTGGGTCTGATGGAGGTGTCAGTGTTTTATGTTCTTGCTTGTATGAGCAGTCCTATTTATGTTTATCACAGTCTTCCCAGCGGGGCTATCACATCCACAATGGAGTTTTAGGCAACATGGGTGTTTTCAGTCATGCCATCCTGTCCTTTTTTTCCTCTGCTTTTTCGCTCTGCTGGGAAAATCAATCTTTTCAAGGGGTGCCCAAAATGTTCCATACAACTGTATAAGGTTACTGAAGCTAACTGATAACACCGTACATATCTACGTAACCAGAGCTGTTACACTGAACTGATTACAGCAGACGGCGCACCTCTCCTTTTCCGGCACTCCACCTCTCCATACAAACTGCCGGCTGGAGCTGTTGGCAGCAGCGCACCCCACCGACACACCTGCCCTTCATCACTTATGTGGTTATTTAAGTTCCCTGTTTGTCGTCAGCACCTCACAGGTTATTGTGTCCTGTTTGGTTGGTGACTGTGTGGTGCTGCCTTGCAGATTGATTGAGATGAAGGGTTAAATCATTGTGTCGTTTTCTTGCTTTTCTTTTTTGCCTCTCCTTTTATGCACTTGCTACACTCTCACCTCACAGAGGTATAATGGTTATGATCACTCTGGGTTGTGCACACAGGTTACAATTTAGATTATTAAATAATCAACAAATTAAAAAAGTGAGTAAACACTTTTTCACAAATAAAAAGGTGCATAAAGGCTGTTGACCTGTTTTTACCCTCCACTATATTCCTGATCTTCACCTGAATAACCCTCTTCAACACTCACAGACATACAGCTCCAGAAATAATTTAGACCACTGCAACTTTTTCATTCCTTTCCAAAAAAGTTGAAAAGGAAAGTTTTGAGTGAGGAATAGAAGGGTTAAAATTAAGAGACCTCTTCAAATTAAACACTTCAATTCCTCACTCAAAACCTTCCTTTTCAACTTTTTTGGAAAGGAAAGAAAAAGGTGCAGCGGTCTCTTAATTTTTTCCGGAACTGTATGACCCCTACATCCAGGACATTACAGTGTTGAATGTCTTATTGAGGCAGAAAACAATAGTATATTTTATTTCGTTGTATTTAAGGTAGAGAATGTATGCAATCAGTTATATTTGTAAGTTGTGTGGATGAGAGCATCGACTAAGTGTTAAGATATTGGATTAAGAGCACTTTCGAAGAAACCCAAGAATACAGTAACATAAGAGATTCTGGTGTTCAGCTTACCTTTTAATTAAAATGTATACAACAAGGACCCCTGCTAATCCAAGCACTCCAAGCACTCCAAGCACTCCAAGCACTCCAAGCACTCCAAACTCTCCAAACACTCGATGCTCCTGAAGCTCTTCTGGAACTACAGCAACAGTGGTGCCTGATCTGGTGACTGAGTCTTACCGTGACAGAAAATAAAAGAGTATATTATAGTTATTTATACTGAGAATGACAATGTACATTTTACTGAGAATGACAGGAAGCAAGCTAAAAGCAGGTTGACTTTAGGCAAGAATGTAAATATCAGTGTAAGTATTTATGTTGCCATTAGATTGTTCATCAGATGTGATCTCCAGATGTGTATCTTGAACAAAGTTACGTCAGATTTTACTTAACAGATTTAAGCTGCCCTAAAGTGATAGTCAAGTATAGACAGACATTCCATACCCTTAACTGTAATGTTAACGAAGGACTCCTGGTTGCCTTTAACTGTGCTGGTGTAACACTGGTATCTGCCCTGGTCCTGGATTGTGACATTCTTCAACAGTAGTGATGCGTCTCCTTTGGGGATCTGGTCATAGAACAGAGATGTTCTCTGTCTGTACTGCTGGTTCTGTTGTTCTAGTTGATCTGTACTGTAGTAGTAGGAGTGGACAGTGATGTCTTGTAGTTTAACCCACTGGATTACTTCATCACTGCCAGGCTGGAAGCTGCAGGGCAGGACACATTCCTCTGAGAACCCACAGGTTACTGGGAGGTCTGTAAACAGAAACAAACAAACAAACACAGGTTACTTGGAGGTCACACACAGGAACACACACAGGCATTGTTTAGAGAAAAAGTGTGCTAAGCAAGAGAAAAATAACAAGATGTTAACAGCTTATGCCTTTCTTAGATGATCACGTCCGGAGGACCGCTTCAGACATGATGGGAAAATTACTCTCACCCGATGACTAACCACTTCATGTAGGTCCTGAGCAACGGTACCAGGAATCCATCCCAGCTCAAAGGCTGAGTCCCTTCCTCACCTGGTTTCACTGCTTCCACACAGAGAAGCTGATCCTCTGTACTGTTCCAAAGGTCACCTAAGTCCATGCGAGAGGCTTTCCATATTGCATTTCAACACAACGGTTGACAGTAAATTGTAGTTTCTATTACTTGGTTCAGACTGGGCTGGGCCACACATGTCAGTGTGAAGAAACAGCCTGTGTCACCTGATAGTAATGGTGGTAATAATATTAACGCAATGCAAGGATGGATTCGTCATTCAAGACGTTTCTTTCCAAGGTGTCTTGCTAATGACAACATTGCCTGCGATGTTGATGAAATTCTCTGGCCAGATCCAGCTAGGCAAAGAGACAATCTCTAGTTTTTTTTGTTTTAGTTTTTTTTTTTTACAGTAAACTTACAGTACAATATGTAAAGTGACATTTTGTTACAGTATTATGAATCTCCATGTCAACATTTTGGGCGTGTTGAGAAATAAATGAGTTTCTTCAGTCTGCAACATTGGTCTTGTGTAGTATTTGGTGAATTTACATTATATTTGTACTTGGTTGATGGTAGCCTACTCTAATCATAGGGAAGTAGAAGTGCTAAAAGTGTTTTAGGTTTATCACAGCAGAGTGTAACTCGTGCAAACAGAGTATAGTAATGTGAAACGTGTGTGTTTCATATGGTAACAAAGTGTGGTTTTTAAACAGAAGTGTATAGTTTTTACAAGAGTGTTTAATTATGCAAAGGATCTGTAGTGTTTTGCTAACTGGGTGTGTGGTTGTGCTTATTGTGTGTAGTGTTTTGAAAACACGGGCCCTGTTTTGAAAATCGTGCTTAAGCAATCCAAAAAAACTGTAACTGTGCCAAGGTCTTCAGTATGAACAGAATGTGACCATACAAGACGTGACTCACTTAACTGGTGTGTTTAACTTTACTGGCATGACACATCCATTCATGAAAATATTTTCATAATAATGTGAATAATGAAGTCTCACCCAGAGCCTATTAATAAAAAAATCACTGATACCTGAAGATCAGTCTTTCTCAGAACTGTGGGTGAGCTATTCAAGGTTATCTCATCTAAGACAATATTAGTATGTGAGGTCCTAAACTTATTTGATTACAATCAGACATTCCTGTTGTGATTTTCAGGTATGTGACCATACAGGTTAGATCTCATGAAGTAACTCATGTTCCTTTAGTTTCACAAGCTAGACCTTTAACACATCTAGACAAATATATTCACAATAATCCAACTTAATTTTTGTTCTCATCACAATCTTCCACCTTAAATGTCCACTCATCCAGATATACAGCTCTGGAAAAAATTAAGAGACCACTGTACCCTTTTCTTTCCTTTCCAAAAAAGTTGAAAAGAAAGTTTTGAGTGAAGAACTCTCTTAATTTTTTCCAGAGCTGTAGATGTTTCTAGACAGACAGTAATGGTTGTTGTCACTCACCTCCTCCATCTGTCTCTCTGACCCACAAGAGTAGAATCACCACGGACACCAGACCTCTTGACATCATGGAGATTTGACCCCAGGCCATATGATCAGTTGTAATTATCAATCCAGTCACTATATTATTTTCCCTGCTAGTGTGGTTAAACCTCCTGTTTCTGTCATGGTGGAGAATCCAGAACACAATCAGCTGTTCCTCTCCTCCTGGTCACTATCCTTTCCCCTGTTAATATTGGTGAAACAGGTCCCCTCTCTGTGTTCAGTAGGATACAGTCTAGTAAATTATCAGCTTTTCATCTCTCCTGTCACTCCATGTCTGACTGTGAGAAATGTTGCCTGTTCAGTTTGGGCTGGAGGCGTGGAAATAAGACAGCTGTGGCAAATTCCAAGGTACCCAGTAATCTATTTCTTGAAGGTGTAGCAAATGTATGAATTTGATTTTAAATGTTGTGGAAACAAAGCCTTCATGTGGTCAACTGGTATCACAGGGACCTGTTAGCTTTCTTGATAGCTGTTTAGCTGTTTAATGAGATTGCTTTACTTGTTGGTGACACCAAATAATAAAAACAGTTTGCTGTAGTTTTATTTGTATTGGGGCACAGAACAAAAAGATATTTGACATCAGCCCCCCTACTTTGAAAATGATTTAACCAAGTTCTACTTTCGATTCGTCACTTTGCAAACCAGGTCATTTCAAAACAAGTGTATGTGATTAGTCAGTTATATTGTCTACAACAACTTAAAGGGGTTCCTAATTACCTCTATTCCACACTGGGTCTGTTATGCTTCATAAACTTATGAAAACTACGTTGGCAATAGACAGGTGGCTACAACCAGCAGGGGGAGTTCAACACAAGGTTTAAACTCAAATCAACCCTGTAAAACACAACATCTTCTTGGTTGTGATGCATTCTGGCCTCCATTTTTTGTATTCAACCAATAAGTAATTGGTTTCTATCATATGCATCTACCCTGCTTGAGTCTCTGAAAGTAAAGCTACACCAACTCTTCTACTGCTCTACTGTATGTAACAATACCAGAGCCCCTATTCAAATTAGACCTACAGGTCAATACCAGAGCTTTTGATCAGATCATACCTACAGGTCAGCACCAGAGTTCTCTTCCAGTCTCACTCTGGTCTGGGACTGGTCAAATACAAAAATGTTTCCTCATGCTTGTTCTCTGTTCAGGAGATGGGGCCAGAAAGCTCCCTGTGTGCTGAGGTAGATTGCATTTGTCCTGTCTTCAGTTTTGTGCTTTTCCTGCCTCAAATTGCAGTGCAATAATCAATAAAATGATAAAGGGTTTTATGAAATAATACAGGAAATATAAGAGGCAGTTAGCATAGTAATAGTCTGATATGTACACAACATTATATGCAGTAAGTATTTCTCTAGCATTACCTGTCCTGTACAGCTGACCTAGTGTGTGTCGTGGACCCCAGATTGTCAAGAGGCCTTCAAGTGAGGTCACAGTGCTTCTCCAGTGCTGCTGTTTTGCTGGTTTTCAATTGACCATTCATTAACATTCACATTTAAGTAATTTAGCAGACACTTATTGACATTAAAACAAAGTTGTGAAAAGTATGTGAGATGTTCAAAGCCATTTCCATCCGTGTTGTCCTCTCAACATTGTTTGTAACACAACATGCACTGGTCCAAGATTTACAACTGGTTTAAATGATGCATATTCATTGGTTCATTGAGATATATTAATAGGTCATAACTGGCAGTTAAGTTCTGAGGTTAGTTCTCCACACTCATTTTATTTATATAGTCAAGCTAAGACTTGGGTCTCTTTTAGAGTTCAGTCCTGTATTACAGAAACATATGAAGCCCCTCTAGACACACACAATAAGGAAAAATATACATTTTATTTTATAGTTGAAAGTGACATGGTGACTTACAGTTCATTTGTAAAGTATTCAGACTCCTTCACTTTTTTTAACAGAACATTAATCTACACAATAATAAACCAGCTAAAATAGTTTTTTTGAAATATTTGAAAATTCATAATCCACCCCCCAAAAAACATCACATTTGCATGAGTATTTAGACGTTTTACTATGCCACTTTAAATTGAGCTCAGATGCATCCTTTTACCACTAATGATCCTTGATGTTTCCACATTTTGATTGAAGTCTGTGGCAACTTCAACAAACTGGAAATTATTTTGAAAGGCACATACATGTGTATATCCGGTCCCACAGTTCACACTGTGTCAGAGAAAAAACCAAGCCATGATGTTGAAGAAATTGCCCGTAGAGCTTTGAGACTAGGGAAGGGCTCAGATCTAGGGAAGGGCACCAAAACATTTCTGTAACATTGAAGGTTCCCCAAGAACACAGTGAGAAATGTGAGAAAAGTGAGAAAAGTTCGGAACAACTTGATGAATTGGTGGAGAATGTCCAAGAACCTGATGGTCACTTCCAGAGTTCCTGGGTTCCTGTGTTGCCATTGTAAATTAAAACATTGATGTTGTGGTCCAGCAACCATTTCTGAGTTTATTTTTGATGTTTGTTATTGTCTTGTTGAAAGGTTAATCCATGGCCATATCTCAACCAGGTTTAGGACTCAAAATATCCTGATACTTAATGGACTTCATTATACCATCTTCACAAGAGCCCATTGATCACTATTAGCACAACAGCCCTGAGAAATGTTCCACCACCATTTTATGGGTTTCAGGTGATTTTCCTTGTATGCAGTTGTCTTTTTTGTCAAAATGGTGTACAGTATGCGGCCAGAAAAGTTACAACACATTATTCCACTTGACTGTGCAGTTCTAAAACTGAGATCCTTGGATTCTTCTTTGCCTCCATTTTCCTCCCTTGTAGCATGTCAGGCTAGTAAAGGAGTCAGAGGCAATGGTCTTATTTGTAGACTGCAGGTGCACAGAGCACGGAACAACAGTAAATCTACTTCAGTTACTGGTAAAACAAAGTGGCACGTAGCCGATTTAGAAGACACAGCAGCTCTCAACACAGCATACAAACACAAAGACTGGGGAGGTTGAGAAACACATGATAATTAGTAAATGATGACCTGGTGTGGGTGACATTGATGAGACTGTCCAGGGTGCGTTCGTGTGTAAAAATAAAATAAATAATGTGGGGGTAGGGGAACGGTGGCGGCCAGAAGGCCGATGACGTCGAACGCAGGAGCCCCCCAGACCAGGAGAGGGAGCAGCTTCAGGGGGAAATGTTACATCCCCAGACGAACATTTATACCCTTTTCCTTTATCATTTACACAAACATTTATATCCTTTACCCGATATGTGTAGCTCGTTCTGTCTCCTTTCAGCTGAATTAATTATCCAGCCAAACCCTCTGGATTACTCTGTAGCACCAATGTGGTTTGGATCATCATTCTTGCTGTCCGCTCCATTCAAGTGTCTGTGTTTCATTACGATTGACTGCCTATACAGAATTGGGATTCTTGGTCGGTCAAATGTTTTAATATGTCAGTCAAATGGATCTTAGATATCCCGATGTAGATCAGTGGTGGGCAAACTTCATCTTGAGGGCCACATTCATAAAAGAGGTCCCTCAACATCACCCTCTGTACCACTCTCAACATCACCCTCTGTATCACCCATTACAGCTCCATTTGTGACGTCGTTGTTCTTCTCCATCATGGACTCCATTTCATTATTCTTGAATGTCTACAGAAAGAGGGGTTGTTAATCGTTTTAACAGTCTAATACAGTGTCATGTTGAACATTTGTCATATTGAATTTGGTCTGTAGTTATTAATTGAGGGAATATCAGGTAATAAATGATACCAAAGTTTGTTCTACAAGCTAATCAAACATGCAATCAATTGGTTTAAAATAGTAATTGCCCCCCCAGATATCTATGGATTAAGAGGTTCAAGATTTGCCTTGATATATAATCAGGGCTGATTTGGGCCAGGCCTACCAAATATAAATCAAAATTTTGCCATCAGATGGAAGTTGTCTGGTCATTGTCAGGCCATGAGCTGAACAGCTGGGTCAAGCAAAAAGACAATGATCACATACATACAAGCAGGTCTACATCAGAATGGCTCAAGAAAAATGAATTGAGAGTCTGATTAATAACAGAGACGAGTTTGGTTACGGTCATCGCTGTTAACTGGTGACATAAAAAAAATTTAAGATTATTTTTCACATGGGGGTATTACTTTCTATTTAAGAAAACCTTTGTGCTGCTTGTTCACTCAGGTTCCCTTTATCTAATATTCGGTTTTGGTAGAGGATCTGCTAACAGTGACAGAAATATGCAAAAATGATCTGTCATAATAATTTATCATAATAATCATAATAAAAATATGTTATTGCTATTAATCATTAGTAATACATATATACAATCAATAATGTTTGCACTGTGGGTAAAAGTGTCAGCAAAGGGAATAACTTGGAAATAAAATGATACTGGATTCAGAGCCTTTTACATCAAGAGGACTGAACAATAACAGATTGGTTATGAGGTTCAGCTTACTTATGTACACCACTGCTACTAATAAGACTCCAATCACTCCACCAGTAATATTGCCTGAACGGGTGCCTTTGCCTATCAGTGACAGAAAAGAGAATATATATTTCTTAATTATTAATGAGACTGGCAATACAACAGTGAGCAAGTTACAATCAAGTTGGCTATAAGGCAAGACTAGTCTAACTATTTATATTACCAGTAATTCGTTTATCAGGTGTGATCTCCAGGTAGGTGAGGACCAGGTGTGTATCTCTGTCAGTAGACACTTCACAGCTGTAGATCCCCTGATGTTTCATGGTTAGCCTGTGGAGCCGAAGGCTGAGGGTGTCCGACATATCCTGTACCTGCTCCTTCCAATTGTCTTCAACATGCATCTGATGTTTGTCGTTGGTGTAGGTCAAGGTCAGGATGGTGACTTTCTGGTTGAACCTCCAAGTGATGTTAGAGGTCAGGAGGTCAGACTGAGAGTCATTGCAGGGGATGGACACCTCACTGCTTGGAGAACTGTGGACTGGAGCTAAAATGACATCACAATAAATTAAACCTATTTAGGAGGATAATTGCATAAATGGACAATGTCTCACAATGATGTTTTATATCAATTGCAGAAAGATACAGTAGATTTATGAATTTTTCAGTTGATTAAACAATTGTTGAATTGATGTGTGGTTTGACTGATATATTCCTTGATTGATGTGTTGTTTGATTAATGTGTAGTTTGATTAATGTGTTGTATGATTGAAGTGTTGTTTGATTCATTACCTTGCTGTTTCAAAGTGGCTGTCTTCTCTGTTTTCCCAGAGGTCACGGTACAGATGTTGGTTCGGTCTCTGATAAAGGGTATTGTACTGGTGATTTCATAGAGGCCCTGGTCATTCACCTTGGTGCTGGTAGAGTTCTGAGAGGTTCCAGTGTCAGGTGAAAGATCAGAGCGGGGGTCAGTGGACCAGGTTAATTTAGGTTCAGGGTAGATACCTGTGGATCTACAGGTGATGGTGTCATTTGACAATTGTATGTCCACCAATCGAATTGGAGCTGCAACAAAGAAAACATCAGTTTGTATTTTACACATTTGGAGCTGCCATATAGTGATCAACACAGAAAATAAAAAGACATTCCATACCCTCCACTTTGTTATTAATGAAGGACTCCTGGTTGCCAGTAACTGTGCTGGTGTAACACTGGTATCTGCCTTGGTCCTGGATTGTGACATTCTTCAACAGTAGCGAAGCGTTTCCTTTGGGGATCTGGTCATTGAACAGAGATGTTCTCTGTCCGTACTGCTGGTTCTGCGAATCTAGATGATCTGTACTGTAGTAGTAGGAGTGGACAGGTATGTCAAATTGTTTAATCCAGTGGATTACTTCATCACTGGCAGGCTGGAAGCTGCAGGGCAGGACACAATCCTCTGAGAACACACAGGTTACTGGGAGGTCTGTAAACAGAAACAGACACAAACAGGTGCGTTGGGCATCATTATAAGAATGGAACAATCACAGTGAATTTATTGATGCAAACAAAATTCAGATGAACACTTGCATTTAACATTGATCCTTCTGTGGCCCAACCTCTCACTGAAAGACTGAGTCACTCTACTCCTTCTTACACAGAGCCACACCTTTATAATATTAATGAACACTATTATAACGCAAAATCACTTTACTAAGTAGAAATCAAAGTGAAAATAAAACAACTCAATCCATCATGAAACAGAGAGGATGTGTGTTGTGTATCAGCGTGAATGATTTGGCAGGTGTTGTGTGTGTGTATGATTGGGCAGGTGGATCACCAAGATAACAAAACAAACATTTGTGTAACAGAGAGATATGAGTCATGTCATGTCCAGGAATCTGCTGTGGACATCAGAATGTGAACTTAAAGGTTCAGTTGTCACAAGTAAAAATGTGTTCCTTTGGAAAAGTTCTGGGCGAGGTACAGGTCAAAAATTAGTGAATGAGCGGTCTACTTGTTTCAGTTCTCTGCAGTTTTTTTTATCTACACAGGAAACAATTTGTTTTATTTATCTTAAAGTGTATATAAGAGATTACTTCTTCATTATTACAAGCACAGCTCTGCACACACAACAGTAAGCTAAGCTCAAATGTTAATACTTATGGAGTGGAACACTACTAATTGCAAGATCTACGTCCAGCTCACCCTAAACACGTATCCTGTCCCGTGAACGTAACTCACTTCCTCAAACAAGCCACCAATCTCTTGAACGAAAATTACCCTTCAGATCACAATCACTGGAATTCTAGTCACCTGTTCACTCACCTGTTTCCCAACAGCCCCACTATTTAGTTCTGTTCAGTGCACCTTTTCCTTTGTAAGGTGTTGTTTTTCTTCACAACTCTTTTGAGCCCTTTTCAATTACTATTGATATATTAATGTACTGACCTGCTTCCAGCCTCCTCCTTTGGATTGTATTTATAATAAGCATCTGTTGCGCATTGAGCTTGAACACTAATGGTTTACGAGGAAGTGTAAAATAAAAAACACATTTCTATTGGCAGATATTAGGGATAATTCAGAAAGCAAGTTTAGTGAAAACCTAGAGTTAGTTGACTCAGAGTTAATGGAAAGTTTTACAGAGTTTCCAAAAAGCCAATTCAGCGCTTCTCTGAGTCAGTCACTACGGCAACATACTCTGTGAAGCTAACCTGCTCGCTAGCAGGTTTCATCCAACTAACCCTGAGTTTTATCCTACTGAAACCTGCCATCTGAATGTGTCAGACAGGGCGTGTCCTTTCCTCGAAGAGCCACTTGAAGCACAAATACTCTGTAGAAATCTCAGTCGGGAGAGAGTGACCAGACCGCGCTTGGACGTTTTATCATTCTCTAATGATTATCTGAGCAGTACTGTTTTTTTTTATTAGGTAGGGGAGGCTAAACAATATCACAATTGCTTGTACTGATATTATACCTTTCCTGTTTGAAGTATATTTTTTATTTCATCTTCAGTTGCTGCCAAGTACGTTTCGTGCCTGTTGGGTTGCACCTGCATAAATAGATGACCTCACTTGGTCCAGGCAAGCGAACTCGGCGGTGAAAACAGCCCAAAAGCAACTATACTTCCTGAGGAGACTTGGCATGTCTGTAAACACTCTCACCAACTTCTACAGTTGCACCGTTGAGAGCATCCTCATCCTCCCTGCATTACTCCCTGGTACGGCGATCACAAGTCCCTCCAGAGGGGGGTGGAGTCTGTGGAGTCAGCATTCCATTGATGAGGGCTTTATATCTCCACGTGCACGTGCTTTACTCAGGCTTAACTTAACTCAAAGTCGACTGAGGTAGTTGTTACCACCTGTTCTGAAACCGTGAGTTAGACAGCTCAGTCAGTCAACCCTGAGTTGTGTTTAAATATTAGATAAAATGTGGGAAAAGGGAAATATGTAAGATTTCAGCTGTACTACTAGCATAAATACAATCAATGGTTTAAGTTACTTTTATCCTACATTAACATGATCTTAAAGTGCTCAATTAGACCTTGGTTGGCTGTTATATGTAGCTTGTTGGTTTTCTATTGGCCATCAACTTTAAATTGTACACCCCTCACATTTTTGTAAATATTTGATTATTACTTTTCATGTGACAACACTGAAGAAATGACACTTTGCTACAATTTAAAGTAGTGAGTGTACAGCTTGTATAACAGTCTACATTTGCTGTCCCCTCAAAATAACACAACACACAGCCATTAATGTCTAAACCAATGGCAACAAAAGTGAGTACACCTCTAATTGAAATGTCCAAATTGGGCCCAAGTGTCAATATTTTGGGTGGCCACCATTATTTTCCAGCACTGCCTTAACCCTCTTTTTTTGTTTGGGGTCGTTATCATGTTGGAATACTGCCCTGCGGCCCAGTCTCCGAAGGGAGGGGATCATGCTCTGCTTCAGTATCTGACAGTACATGTTGGCATTCATGGTTCCCTCAATGAACTGTAGCTCCACAGTGCCAGCAGCACTCATGCAGCCCCAGAACATGAGACTCCCACCACCATGCTTGACTGTAGGTAAAACACACTGGTCTTTGTACTCCTCATTTGGTCGCTTGACACCATCTGAACCAAATAAGTTTATCTTGGTCTCATCAGACCACAGGACATGGTTCCAGTAATCCATGTCCTTAGTCTGCTTGTCTTCAGCAAACTGTTTTTGCAGGCTTTCTTGTGCATCATCTTCAGAAAAGGCTATGGTCTGAGCACTGACAGTCTGACCGCCCACCCCTTCAACCTCTGCTTAAATGCTGGCAGCACTCATACGTCTATTTCCCAAAGACAACCTCTGGATATGATGCTGAGCACATGCACTCAACTTAATTGGTTGACGGTGGCGAAGCCTGTTCTGAGTGGAACCTGTCCTGTTAAACTGCTGTATTGTCTTGGCCACCGTGCTGCAGCTCAGTTTCAGGGTCTTGGCAATCTTCTTATAACCTAGGACATCTTTATGTAGGGGAACAATAATTTTTCAGATCCTCAGAGAGTTCTTTGCCTTTAGGTGCCATGTTGAACTTCCAGTGACCAGTATGAGGGAGTCTGAGAGCGATGACACCAAATGTAACACACCTGCTCCCCATTCACACCTGAGACCTTGTAACACTAACGAGTCACATGACACCGGGGAGGGAAAATGGCAAATTGGGCCCAATTTGGACATTTTCACTTCCCTTAGGGGGTGTACTCACTTTTGTTGCCAGCGGTTCAGACATTAATAGCTGTGTGTTGAGTTATTTTGAGGGGACAGAAAATTAACACTGTTATACAAAGTGACTTTTCTTCAGTGTTGTCACATGAAAAGATATAATCTAATATTTACAGAAATGTGAGGGGTGTACTCACTTTTGTGAGATACTGTAAATGTGGATCCTTAATGTCCAGGAATGTCAGAAATGTATTAACTGTGTCAAGGCCTTGAGTATGAACAGAATGTGACCATGCAGGATGTGACTCACATAGTGAAACTTTACTTTAATAATACCCGAAGATCAATCTCTCTGAACTGTGGGTGAGACACAATAATAGTGACAAAATGAGGTAAGATGAAGTCCTATATTGATGTGATTGAAACCTAAATGTTTTCCATTCCTTCCTGTTGTGATTATCAGGTATGAACAATAAGTGGCCATACAGGCTGTAACTCATGAAATGAAACATGTTAGACATCTAGCCAATTATATTCACAATAATGAATTCATAACTAAAGCCTGTGTGTCTTTTCCTGCTCAAAGTTTAATCTAATATCACAACAGTGAGTGACAGAATGGTCCTATATTGATTTGTTTATTATCACCATGGTTCACCCTAAATGTCTGCCTTCATCTGGATGGAGAGATGTTTCTAGATGTTTGAGAGAAATACCAGACAGACTGTGATGGTTGTTGTCACTCACCTCCTCCATCTGTCACTCTGACACTCAGCAGTAGAATCACCACGGACACCAGACGACCTCTTGACATCAAAGATATTTGACCCCAGGTCCCCACAAACCCCATAGCTGGGTGGGTCTATTGTTCTGGGTAAACCTCCTCTCTCTGTGTTGAGTTGTGGAGAATCTAATACATGATCAGTTGTAATTATCAATCCCGTCACTACATTATTTTCCCTGCTAGTGTGGTTAAATCTCTTGTTTCTGTCATGGTGGAGAATCCAGAACCCAATCAGCTGCTCCTCTTCTCCTGGTCACTATCCTTTCCCCTGTTAATATTGGTGTAACAGGTCCCCTCTCTGTGTTGAGTAGGATAGAGTCTAGTAAATGATCAGCTGTCATACAAGTAAAAATTTGAGAAATGTTACCTGTTCAGTTTGGGCTGGAGGCATGGAAATAAGGAAGCTGTTTCAACATCCAAGATACATAGCAATCGGTTTCTTGAAGGTGGAGCAAATGTATTTGGTTTCAATTGTTATGGGAACAAAGCCTTCATGTTGTTGACAGGTAACATAGGGAACTGTTAGCTTTTTGCTAGCTATTTGGCTGTCTAATGAGCTGGCTGTGCTTGTAGCAGATGCCAAATCATCAGTTTTTTCACTGTGTTTACTGATTCTTCACCAGGTCATTTCAAAACAAATGTATGTGATAACTCAAATACACTGCCCTAAATAATGTGATCACTTTAATCACACATCGGATCTCGACGAAGGAAATATATTAAAGATTAAAATCTTTACTGTACACTGTATAATTCATTGAGAACAAAACGATGTAACAACGGTCGATGGAATCCAAAATCACCAACCGATTCAGGGCTGGATTACAACTCACACTGAAAATGAAAGTAAATAATTGAAATCAACTTGAAATGAACACATGATGACAGATGGGCCAGAGATTCACAACACATGATGAAAGAGTGGACCAGAGATACACAACACATGATGACAGATGGACCAGAGATACACAACACATCATGACAGATGGACCAGAGATTCACAACACATGATGAAAGAGTGGACCAGAGATCCACAACACATGATGAAAGAGTGGACCAGTGATTCACAACACATGATGAAAGAGTGGACCAGAGATGCACAACACATGATGACAGAATGGACCAGAGATACACAACACATCATGACAGATGGACCAGAGATTCACAACACATGATGACAGATGGACCAGAGATACACAACACATGATGAAAGAGTGGACCAGAGATACACAACACATCATGACAGAATGGACCAGAGATTCACAACACAATACTTTATAAATGTATCTGGTTATACAGGGGACTCACACACACACAATCAAATCTAAATTCCACTCTTAACCTGCAAGGTCTTGCTTTGAGCCGCATGTTCTAGGCTTTATTTTACTAGACTAGTAAATTACTAGTCTAATTTCATGATTCCTGCAGTTAACATCACTGTCCTGTCAAGGTCTGCTTCCTGATCGTCCTCCTCCCTCTTCAGTCTGTCCTGGGTACTGCATGCAGTGAGACTAGGCTGTAACTTCCACTGGCTACATCTCACTGGCCTCCTCTGATCTCTCACTGGTTCTGGCCTCTGTTGTGGAACCCAGTGTCAAGAGTCCATCAAGCAAGGGCTGTACAAAAAGCAGCTCGATATTATTTGATCCACATATGATAGAATATGGGCAAGATAATTTTAATAGATGGGATGTGGTGCTGGGCCTGTTATTGATGAGCCCCACACACCCTGTACACACACCCTGTCCACACACCCTGTACACACACCCTGTCCACACACCCTGTCCATACCTGCTGATAGGAGTTTTCCATGTGACTCTGAATAGACCCACAGACCGTAGGTTGGAACATACCATTGTGAGGAAGCATGTCTTTACCTGATGATACGCATGTATTTTAGCGTCTCTTGTTAGAGGAGTGGTACTTCGTTATCTTGTGCTATATGAGGTACCGTATCGCAAGCAATTGGTATCCACTCTTGAGAGGCCCCACACAATCTGAAAGCGTCAGCTAAAATACTAAAATATCAATGCTACAACATTAGGTATCTCAATGCCTTTCAAGAAACCAAAGGATACTGTACAGTAAGAAACTGACTATGGTGTTCAGCTAACCCTTTGTTTTACACCTAAATCCACGTTTCCTGCTGCTGTTCCAGCTGCTGTTCCTGCTTAAAGGACTCCAGTCAGAACAACAGCACTGGTGCCCGAACTGATGCCTGCGTCTTAAAGTGACAGGAAAGAAAATGTAAATTATTTAATTATTAATGACACTGACACTGCCAATGAACTGAATACAACAGAGAGCAAGTTAAAATCAGGTTGTCTATAATGCAAGACTGTAAACATCAGGCTAGTATAACTATATTACCAGTCATTAGTTTACCAGGTGTGATCTCCAGGTAGGTGAGGACCAGGTGTGTAACCTAACCTAACATCACATCAGGTGCCATGGATTTACGTAAAATTGTCTACGTAGGTTCCTGAGACCAGGTTGGATCTTATGACAGGAGATTTACAGAGGTTTACAGAATCACAAAAGTCAAAACCAAGACTGAATAAGAAAATACAGCAATTAGAGAGTTCTATTCCTTGATGATAAAACACAGAATTGACAAATGTATTGGCTCGGCATAAATATGGCCACAACCGGAGGAAAGCTGGGAGAAAAGGAAAAAAGCACCAAAGCATCTCCATCTCCGAAGGTCTCAACCTTGCAGTCTTTGTTACATAGCAAAGACAACTTTTAAAATTTAAACTCAAAATCCATAACAGAATGGTCAGATATTAAAGACAACTTCGCTGCTCTCTTCTTGTCTGCAATTCAGAAGCCTGGACACACGTTTAGGCATTGTTTGGATTTAATTCCAGGAACCTAACAGCTGTCAGGCTAACGTTGGCTAGCACGTGGAAGTATGTGTGACCCTCCAAAGATATGCCTCCCCAGACCATCACTGACCCATATGCTTAATGATTTTGTAGGCATAACATTCACCATGGCGTCTCCAGACTCTTTCACATCTGCCACATGTTCTCAGTGTGGACCTGCTGTCATCTGTGAAGAGAACGGTGTGCCAATAGCGGACCTGCCAATTCTGTTGTTCTCTGGCGAATGCCAATCGAGCTGCACGGTGCTGGGTTGTGAGCACAGGTCCCACTAAAAGATGTTCGGCCCCCAAGCCACCCTCATGGACTCTGTTTCTGAAAGTTTTGCAGGCATTGTCTGCCTTCACAGTTACTCCAGGTCAAGGGGGGTCTGGCTCCAGTGCTGGTCCTGTAATGCCTGGGCACACAAGGTGCACAGATGGAAGTGACCTTTACACTTGCCACAACTGTGAGTAGGAATGATTCCATCAGTGTGGATTACCGAGTCCCCGCCCCTCCGTCTCCTTGGGAATGTTGTCCTTAAACTCATCCATCTTGAGTTCATGTTAAATTTTTTATGTGTTTCCTACCCATTCAATCATTTTCATGCATCATATTTTGATGGCTTCCCCTCTTCTTTGTCATGTAGTGTGTTTATAAAATAAAATACATGAATAGTCTCAATTATGTATATTTTAGACATGTTACAACTGTCTCTGGCATGTGCTACCAATGTCCCTGTACACTGGAACGTTGTAACAGTAGAATTACTATTTAAATCAATTTTGCAAACTGTACATATTTTATAAAACCCCTTAGATACATTGTTTCAGTAGTTGACATATTGATGTTTATAATAATAGCAAATTGGACATTCTAGTGTCAAAGTTTTTTGATTTATTGGGAAAATTGCAAAAAGTGTTACAACTGTCCCTGGTCTCCCCTACAGCCGAGGCTATCTTGCAAATGCAAGATCTGTTAAAAGAAATAGTAGCCTAGAGAATGTGGCCAAGAAATTCATTTTCATTCACTGAGACTTTGAAATAAAAGTAATTTCTGAAATGTATTCTCAATTTTGTCAAATTACAAATTGTAAGCCAATTTGCTCATTCAAAAACACAAAGAAGCTCTATGTCGTAAAAGTGAGCTTTTATTACCACTGCATAATTTATAAAGTCAACAACCTTTGGTACGTTGTCATTTGTGTGTTCTCTAACCCTAACCCTCTGTTCATAGATGACTGTGTCATTGATGATCACTAAAGGCTTCTATTAATCACACAGATTAATTTGAAAAAGACAAATAGAACAATTGGATTTAATATCAGATTTGGTTCATAAACAATTCGATGTGTGCCAATAATTGTGACAGACATTTTTGATCATACATTCATTTATTATTAATATTTCTTTCTTTGAACAATTTTACCCACATACTTTAGTGTAAGTGTTGCTCATAAACAAATGTCATGATATTTTCACAGCCTTTTTTGCTCACCTTCACCAAGGTAGCTAATAAACATGGGGGCCATTGTGAACCATGATATGTCAGAAATGACTAGAGGCTACAGTTCTGTCGACAGTGTCAGATGACCTGGCTGTACAGACAATAACAGCAATTACAGTGTGACAGGTAGAGTATTTCCCCGGCCCAGAAGGGCATCAAACTAACAGATTATCAACAGAACAATTAGATACGGAAGCACTTCTCAATTATTTACTTTGTGAGTTTATTTAAGGCTGGTTTGGATTAGTTCTGCTGTAGCCCATTACTTCTCAGAGTAGTCTGATCAATATACTGTGGCTCCATCTACCTATGTAGGTCCGTCGCTTCCTGGGAATCCATTTTCTTTGGGTCACTTCAGTTCTCTGGTGTTGCTGAGCTGGTTGTGGACAAGCTGTTAGAGGCTTGAGATATGTTAGAGGGCTATTCAGGTTTTGCTATGTATTATCCATGTTGGATTAGCCACTGGTTTGCCTGGCTTGTTGTGTGGGCAAAACACAGGGCAAACTAATTGTGTGGCCCAGCTCTGTTGAGTTCTGTGTAGACTAGCTGTGTGGGCTAGCTCTGTTGAGTTCTGTGTAGACTAGCTGTGTGGGCTAGCTCTGTTGAGTTCTGTGTAGACTAGCTGTGTGGGCTAGCTCTGTTGGGTTCTGTGTAGGCTAGCTGTGTGGGCTAGCTCTGTTGAGTTCTGTGTAGATTAGCTGTGTGGGCTAGCTCTGTTGAGTTCTGTGCACACTAGCTGTGTGGCCCAGCTCTGTTGAGTTCTGTGTAGACTAGCTGTGTGGGCTAGCTCTGTTGAGTTCTGTGTAGACTAGCTGTGTGGGCTAGCTCTGTTGAGTTCTGTGTAGACTAGCTGTGTGGGCTGACTTTGTCCATTGGTCTCTTCTGTGGTGAGGGGATTGCTCTCACACGAACCTCTCTTGCTTACTGTGGTTAATGGGATCAGAGGGAGGGCGGGTCAGAGATTGCATACACATTTACACACATCAAACACAAACTAATTCTACCTTAGAGCTATGCCTATCTGTATAAATAATGTTCTTTAAATGGAACCTTGTGTCATTTCAACTTTAAAAGCCACCTCTTGTCATCGCTCCTAGTCCTAGACATTGGTCTCTAGTCTGCAGTGTATGTGTCCTGGTGCCACACCATTATCAGTTCCAGAGCCTGAGGCTATTTTCATGTTATAATTGTCTCGTTCATTTGATTGGCTGATACCACCCAATGCCCCACCCAGTTGGACTTGTCCCGGTTGGTCATGTGATGAAATCAGGAAGAATCAGCCAGTGAAGTTGGAAGTCACACCCAGTTGACTGCATTAAAAACATCACATTCTCTCTTTAAGTCTTCTAACCGGTTCTTCTCCTCCATTCCTCCCTAGTCTACTTCCTGATCCTCTTACTCCCCCTGGTGTCTGTTCTGGGTACTGCACACCACATTGAGGCTAGACTGTAACTCACCTTTAACTGGATGCATCTCACTGATGTCCTCTGGTCTCTCACTGGCCTGGGACTGGTCACCTGTCGACAGAAAAAAGGGATTTCAGGTAGGCATAGAAAAGTTAACGTGCCGTAATGAGGTTGCCTATTTGAGTGACGAGTACCTCTGACTTTCAGGAAGATCAGAATTCCTGTCAGGGCGAGAGCCAGAGCTGCTATCACCACGGCAACAGTCCACCACCGAGGGGAGTCTTGAAGAAGCATGCGCTCACCTACACACAGGTAATACACACACAGGTAATACACACACAGGTAGTACACACACAGGTAATACACATACAGGCAGTACACACAGGTAATACACACACAGGTAATACACACACAGGTAATACACACACAGGTAATACACATACAGGTAATACACACACAGGTAATACACACACAGGTAATACACACAGGTAATACACACAAAGGTAGTACACACACAGGTAATACACACACAGGTAATACACACACAGGTAATACACACACAGGTAGTACACACACAGGTAATACACATACAGGTAATACACACACAGGTAATACACACACAGGTAATACACACACAGGTAGTACACACACAGGTAATACACACACAGGTAATACACACACAGGTAGTACACACACAGGTAATACACACACAGGTAATACACACACTTGTAGTGCACACAAAGGTAGTATACAAACATGTAATACACACACAGGCAATACACACACAGGTAATACACACACAGGTAATACACACACAGGTAATACACACACAGGTAGTACACACACAGGTAATACACACACAGGTAATACACACACATGTAGTGCACACATGTAATACACACACATGTAGTGCACACAAAGGTAGTATACAAACATGTAATACACACACAGGCAATACACACACAGGTAATACACACAGGTGTAATACACAAACATGTGATACACACACATGTGTAATACACACACACACAGCTAATACACTCACCAGCCATCACCTAGCTAACTACTATGTATGGTACTGTTTGTGTGTGTGTGTTATCTCACCTGTTCCAGCGGAGATTATTTTGACGCCGGTATTCTCAGTGTGTGTCATCTGGGGGGCAGCGTAAACGCAGGTATAAACCCCGGTGTGTTCCCGGCTCTCTGGTTTTACCAACCGCAGTGAACCGTCTCCCAGAGACACCCTGAGGGGGTCCAGGTGCATGCGGCCCTCCCAGGGCATGAGGGCAGAGGTGTGCCGTGATCGGCTGTCATAGGTTAGGATTAGAGCTGGTTCGCTGTGGTTGGTGAAACTCCAGGAGAGGGAGGCGTGATGTAGGTGGGGCGGGGCCTTGCATGGAATGGTCAGATCCTTGCCTTCTTCCCCTCTGATCTCTGAGGGAGGGAGGGAGGGAGGGAGGGAGGTGAGTGGTGGGGAAGAAAGAGAGATACAAGTTCAATAGCTGGGATTTTGGCAATGAGGCCATTCACCTACTTCCATTTACTGACCTCCCAGGAGTTGGATCATCCTGAGGATATCATTCTTATCTGTTTGCCAATTTAGAAGGCATTTGTTAAACAAGTTTTTTAATGGCTGAAAGTTACTTTTTGTTTTGCTAGTTAGCTTTTGCTCACAGTAACAAAAAAACTGGATGCAGATATAAAAGTTATATTTGCAACTTCATCTGACTCTTTGTTGCCCACATTTTAAAGTCCCAAAGTCCTGGAAAGAGTCTTTAATAAGTTGTGCGTGTGTTTGTACTTCTCTCTGACCGAAGCAGTCCAGGCCTGTCTGTGTGTGTATTTGTACTTCTCTCTAACCGAAGCGGTCCAGGCCTGTCTGTTTGTGTGTGTATTTGTACCTCTTTCTCTGACCCAACCAGTCCAGGCCTGTCTGTTTGTGTGTGTATTTGTACCTCTCTCTCTGACAGAAGCGGTCCAGGCCTGTGTTCCATAGGAGGAGTTGACAGTACAGATGTAGGTGATCTCTGATTGGCTCTGCAACTTCCTTAGCCGGCTATCCACTACATAAAGCCCCTTTCGGTCGGATATTTTACGCGTGATTGGCCGAAGAGGTCTGGCGGCGGGCGGGTCAGTTGCCCAGGAAACATGAGGGGCGGGATAGACGTCTCTTGTGGTGCATTTCATCTCCTCATAGCCACTCAACCTGTACAGCTCAACAGACAAGGCCTGGATGGGAGCTACACACCCACACACACACACATATGAACACAATAAAGAGATTAAAACATTGTGAAGGTTCTTGACATCAAGACACTAACAAGAAAACACTACATAATCTACATGAATCCAGCCTGCTCTGACAGCACGGGCATGAACGTTGGTTCTTCTTCAGACCTCAGTATCCACAAAGTTTAGAGATTTGAGCCTTCATCTGAGGATAACTCATCTCAAGATAACACCTTTTACTCAGTAAATGTCTATGTTTCTCTAGAAATAAAGGGCAGCTGGTTCCACCCTTGGGGTGCCGAGACAGAGAAGAGCTTTGACTGTTCCAGCGTAGGCACAGGGTGGCCAAGAGATCACAGGTGGCAGAATGAAGTAGAGATGTGGAGTCTTGAAGTAGAGATGTGGGGTTTAGGCATGGCCTGAAAGTAAATGAGGGACAGCTCCCCTTGTTGCTCCATAGGCAAGCACCTCAGGCTTTTAGTGGACTCAAGCTTCAACTGGGAACCAGAGTTGGAGAGGACAGAGGGAGATGGGCGAACCTAAATATCGTCTGTGCTGCAGCAGTCGGGAGAAGCTGCAGGAGTTAGATGGCACGAACAGGGAGCCCTGAAACAACAAATTGCAGTAGTGCAGGTGTGAAGTAGGAGCCTGAGATACTGAGGGAGTAGGACTCTGTCAACCATTATGGAGAGGCCTTGATGTGAAGGGGGACACTATGAGAGACATAAGATGTGAAGGGGGAGACTGTGAGAGACATAAGATGTGAAGGGGGAGACTGTGAGAGACATTAGATGTGAAGGGGGACACTGTGAGAGACATAAGATGTGAAGGGGGAGACTGTGAGAGACATTAGATGTGAAGGGGGACACTAGGAGAGACATAAGATGTGGGCAGGGAGCGGAGTGGGGTCGAAGGGGAATAATCAGGAGACAACAGAGAGAAGGATTTAGCAGATGGGAGAGGAAATGTGATGGAGGAGGAAAGAGTTCTTGAGGAAGATTGCGGAGATTATGATGGCGCAGGAGCATCTGTGTAGGGTAAGGTTAAGCGCATTGCCTCCCTTGTGAGTAGGGAGAGAGTGGGAAAGGATGAGGTCAAAAGAGGAAAGGAACCAGAGGAAATGAATCTAAGGCAGACATCAGGAGGTAGAAGCCATCCAGTAATATGAGTGATGAGCCATCGCCAGGAAAAAGCCAAAACGACCACTTCCTCAAGCTTGAGATACGTTACATTTACAGCATGGTATTCAAAAGGGGAAATAGGGCAGAATCCACACTAATAAATAAATAGCCCTGTGCCACCACTACAACTACCAGACATTCTCAGACTATGGGAAAACATGTAGCCAGATGTTGAGAGTGCAGTGTTTTTTGGATAATCCCTAAACGTCTCTGTCGGGGGCCAAGAAGTCAAGGGCCTGAAGGGATGGAATTCCACCGGGCTTCTGCGAGCAGGGGACACAAGATTAGACGGGTTACTGCCGTGGGGCGTGGAGTGTCGGCATAACCGTCAGGGAGGGGAACATGCCATGCAGTCTGACCCTTCTATGAACAGAAACCCAACCAGGCGGTGCGACAGACTCCATTACATTTCATTCAAGTGTGTGAAACACAGCAGGATCATGGTCCAATGCCAGGCCGTTTCCTGGTCGGTAGAATCTGTAAAGCCGCCGTAACGGCTCAAGTGAGAGGGTCTCGTAGCCGCGTTTAAAACACGCCTCTGGTGGCCCACACACAAGCCCTTTAGTGTCTACTACGACTGAAGTCGCGACTCACCCTCCACCCTGACGATGACGTGGGCCTCGTGCACCTCCGTCGAGTTGTGGACTTGACACTCGTACCTGCCACGGTCCCTGGGGCCACACCCCCTCAGGTGCAACGACGCATCGCCGCGGGCGACCAGGTGCACAGAGAGGGAGGTGCGGCCGGCATACTGCCGGTGCTCCGTCCGCTGCTCGCCGCGCTCGAAGCTATGGACCGGCACTTCCTGTCTCAGCCAGTGGATGACCTCGCCGCCGTGCGGCTGGAATTGGCAGGGCAGCACGCACTCCTCTGAGAACACGCAGGTCACATGGGTGTCTGCAAATAGATGGCACACGTCTGTCGAACACCTCAGTGACTGATGGCAGGCGGAGAACTTTGTTCAGGCAAACCTGCAGTCGCTTGTAGTGGCCGAGCGGTCTGGAGAACATCCAATCAGAGTGCATCTCACCTGGGACTGTGGTCTGGGTTGATGTGCTGATCCACAGAAGTATATAGATCCAGGTGGGAATCGATGCATGAGCCATCTCTCTCTGACACACACACATGCACCCACGCAAACATACACACAAAACACACGTCTGTCCAGTCTTCACTCCTGTGGTATCACCCTATTCCTCCTCCAACTATTCCTCCTCCAACTATTCCTCTGTTCTCTCGGTACTGTGAAAACACACACATTCAGAACCAGTTAGAGAGTACGCAGTGTGGTAGCAGCAAAAGGACATGTTCAGGACACGTCTCAAAAATGGTGTGTGTGTGTGTGTGCGCGTGCGTACACGTGTCCTTTTTCCCGGATCCACGTCTTCCTGCACGGTTCCCCTCTATCGACATGATTTCTCTCTCTCCATTCCCCTTTCAAATTCATAAGAATATTCTGGAATATTCTAGTGTAGCCATGAATTCTGATCATTTTAGGACTTATGAGACCAGAATTAGATGAAGATCTTTCAGAAGATCAATCAGAAGATCAATCAGAAGATCAATCAGAAGATCAATCAGAAGATCAATCAGAAGACCTATCAGAAGACCTATCAGAAGACCAATCAGAAGACTAATCAGAAGATCAATCAGAAGACCTATTAGAATACCAATCAGAAGATCAATCATAAGATCAATCAGAAGACCTATCAGAAGACTAATCAGAAGATCAATCAGAAGACCTATTAGAAGACCAATCAGAAGACTAATCAGAAGATCAGTCAGAAGACCTGTCAGAAGACCTATCAGAAGACTAATCAGAAGCTCAGTCAGAAGACCTATCAGAAGACTATTCAGAAGATCAATCAGAATACCTATTAGAAGACCAATCAGAAGACTAATCAGAAGACCTTTCAGAAGATCAATCAGAAGACCTATCAGAAGACCTATCAAAAGATTAATCAGAAGGTCTATCAGAAGATCTATCAGAAGATAAATCTAACTGTATTTATACAAGTAGAAGTGCTGCAAGCAAACAACATGCATCAAAATGACTGACTTATTAAAAAAGTAACAGGTTAAATTACCAGTAACTACCATTAAACAGACACACAGACATAATTACATAAAGACACAACTTGCCTTTCTAGGCCAGAATACAGACCAGACTGGGGGAGAGCAGAGCAGGACAGACAGCAGGACCAGAGTGTGAAACAATGTAATTGAGTCCTTTTACAACCAACTGGGAGTTTAAACTCAGGCTGACTTGTTGACCAGTGAGTCATCTTCCAATCAGATTCCAGATGTACAGGATGTGATGTCAACATCACAGAGGTGACAGAATGGGGGATGGCAAGAATTCCACAAAAGTTTCCTTGGAAACCATGCTAATAAGAGTGTCCTCCAGTCCTACAGTGTCCTAATTCTAAATGAATAGAATAACAATTGGTATGCGTTATGTGTTTTGGTGAGTAGTTAGTAGACATGCATCAGGATTCTGTGATAGAAACAAAATCTTCAGATCAGATGGACAGTACTGATGATGCAGCACAGCTCATGGTAACAACAAACACAACAAGAATTCACATTCAGAAGACTATCAACCTGACTGACTACCACAGAACATTTTAAAAAGTTAAACGTTTTACTCACATTTTTGAGATCACATTGTTTGCAGCTCTTCTCGGATCTGTGACTATTCCTAGTTGTCCAGTCTTGTGTGGAGTAAAGTCTGCACCCCTTTTCAATCAGGGCTTTTTACAGCAATGACAACCAGGGTCGTTTCTTGCATTCCATGTTTCACAAAAAAACGAGGTGTGTGCAGTGGTCACAGTGTCAGGGAAGACCTACTTTCCATACTTGTTTTAGAATAATAAAGGATGCTTCATGAATATGGGTTTTAGGAAAAGGCTGAGCTTTTGTAGCTTTGTCAGTCTGAATAGCCTCCTAGGGAGAGGCACAGATCCGGCCCACACCAGGGTCACAAGAGTTCATACCAAGTCAAGGAAACATTTGCATCCCCCATGCCTAATCGCATAAGTAAAAGGTAGTACCATCTTGTGAGTGAGGGTGAATCACACTGGCTGAAGGGCCTAGAAGCCCTCCCCAAGTCCTCCAAGAGTCCTCCCAGAGTCCTCCCAGAGTCCTCCAAGAGTCCTCCCAGAGTCCTCCCAGAGTCCTCCCAGAGTCCTCCAAGAGTCCTCCCAGAGTCCTCCCCAAGTCCTCCCAGGGTCCTCCCAGAGTCCTCCCAGAGTCCTCCCAGAGTCCTCCCCAAGTCCTCCCAGGGTCCTCCCAGAGTCCTCCCAGAGTCCTCCCAGAGTCCTCCCAGGGTCCTCCCAGAGTCCTCCCCAAGTCCTCCCAGGGTCCTCCCAGAGTCCTCCCAGAGTCCTCCCAGGGTCCTCCCAGGGTCCTCCCCACATCCTAACTCGTTTCCATTATGTGGCCCGTTCAATTGCTGAATGTAGCCTGCTCTTTATTTTACTGTGTTGTTTTGTAATGTAGTCAATGTCTGTGTATGCAGGATTATAAAGCGTGAGTGGAAGAGGACAGGAGGGCCCGCTCATTCACATATGGCTTTGGAGGCCCTACCAGGAGAGAGTAGGTCACATCTGCTGTCAATTCCCCACTTTGCTCATGGCACTGCTAAGGGCACATCATAAATTCACTCATATAGCCTGGGACACAGAAAGGGGAGCAAATCTTATATAACAGCCCAAATGCGTTGTTTTAACTCTACGATGGTTTTATTTGGATGAACGTGACCTCGGCAGGTTTGCGAAAAAGTGTTCTGCGTTACCTCAGGGGGTGGGGGGGGGGGGGTGGGGGGGGTGGCCACACGACACCTTTTCAACCCAAAAAGGTCTGAAGATGACATCTCGTTCAATGTGTACTGGTGTGGAATGAGCATTGAGAGGAGGTCAGGTTCTGTAAGTGATTCCAGCTCCAAAAAAAAATTTGTTTTAGCAACTCAAAATGTGTTCTATCACCAGCAACTGCACTTGTTCGATGGAGAACGTGTGTTAGTTACCAGATGAACATTGTCAGTGATTTTATACACCTTACAGGACAGTGGTCCGGCCAAAGCAACGTGTTTCTCCTTTAAGCTTAGCATGAGTTTCTCAAGTGAATTCAATATGTATTTATATATTATGTTAATGTTGTTTGAATTACATTGTGTTCATGTCAAATGATGTAATCTAAACAGCCAATTGGACTACATCAACAATTTACTTTAAATAGCATTAAAGGAAGGTGACCACTCCCATTTTCAACGCTTTGAAAAATCCAATGCAAATCTGGCATCAAATCTCGTGAATCTAAATTAAACTATTGTAGTGTAAAAACAACCTGTGATAGGTCAGAGGGAGGTGAAATCTCAGGGCAGTAAACATGGCAACATGTGAAAGCAATTTAAGAAAAGTAAAAGCAGGTTAGACATCAAACACACAGACACACACCCTATCATCATGCAGTGTTTCTCTTACCTGGTTTTCTTAACCATCACAGTTACAAACTTTTGTTCTAACCCCAAATGATTCAGCTAAACAAGGCATCGGTGATGAGTTGATTGGTTAAATTTGGTGAACAAAAATATGTATCACTGGCGATTTTCTTGTCTTGGTTTACCGAACACATAACATCAGTTATAGAATTAGTTCAATAATTTTATTTGAATAAAAAAAAAACGGATACACTTAACATAAACACACTGTAGATTCATTTCTGTCTTCACTTATTTTCATTTTATTTTATACGCATGGTATGCCAGACAAGTCAGTTTTCAATGCATCACCAAAAAGTTACTTAAAAATATTTAAATCCACAGTTTTAATGTTGTGTTGATTAGAGCAATCCGGCTAACCTACTGAGGGTTAAATAACATGGGTTTTCAAAGTGAGATAGGACATTTTGGGTTACTTTTAGAAATTCACCAAAGTGCCAATTATTATTGGAAAGTCTACAGAATGTGTTTCATGGCTTTTTAGTGCTCAGGTTCTCGTCTATAAAACACAGAGAGAGAATGAAAAGCAGACTTACGTGAGATAGTTACTACGATGGTCCACGTTAACCGCTGTGAGAGAAACTCAGGGAGGAACAGGAGAGAGGACAGAGAGAGAGCCACTCCACACTTCTTTTGAGAGTGAGGAGTTTGACACACACACAAAGAACTATTCACGTATCCTGAGGGAGAGTCAAGGGGCACTTACACACACACACACACACACACACACCACACACACACACACCACACACACACACACACACACACACACACACACACACACTCACACACACACACCCCTCTAGATGGATGGAGTAAGTCAGGGAATGACAGCAACACACACACACGGAGAAAAACAAATACCCCCATGTCCCTGACAGAGTCATACCCCTTTGTGGGTAGAGACAGAAAATGATTATTTTTATTAGTTTTTGTCGGGCATAGGTTCCTGATGTAAAACATAATAAGCTAACTGCTTTTGTTGTTACAATTCTACTGGTATCATTTGAACACATGACATTGCAATAATGTGTTAATTTGCAGAGAATTCACTTTAGAACAGCTTAAATTTCATTCTGTCCCGTAGCAAAATGGGTATTAATTGCAGGAAATAAAATGTTTCTCTCAACCAACAAGAGGGGGACGATAGTTTTGGGGCTAGATAACCCAGTGATCTAGGTCGTGGGGTCAGAACGCTGAAGGTCATTGTTTCTAACCCTGAGTTGACATAATAACAAGAAACCAGGCAAGCCTAGTTCAGTCGGCCTGCAATAGAAAGCGTTGCCCTCTCGAGATTCAAACCCGGGTCGCCCACACAAAGGGCTGTGTCGTTAACCATGGAGCTGTACATTTGCTGGGTGTCAGTATAGCCTCTTGTGTCTATCCTGGACAAATCCTCTTTTGCCACTGGCCGTTGTAACAGTTAATATTTTTTTCTTTCACGGCATAACAAGGTACTTTTTCTTTAATTCATGAAATGACATTGATACAATAACTATCAATAAAGGTGAATAAAACTAACTTTTTCATCAAGTGAAAAGTCGAGAGAATCGTGGAATGTACCAGAAATAATTAATACGTTTTGTTGCTCTCAATAGATTCAAACGTAGGTCTTCCACATGAGAAGCACTGTCTTTAACCACTATGCCACAGCATTACACATTTCAGCAGTTGCTAGGCACCATTGAGCAATGTGTTAAACTGACGTTTCTTACTAAATTTACCTCCACCATAGCGTCTATGAACTGTATGGTTTTTGACACAGGCCGTTTTAACAGCTTATTAGGCAGTAATAGGCTTACTAGTATCAACTAACTTCCTAGGAATTATCATAAGAATTGTTCAATTGCTAGCGAGACTGAAGATGAACTTTTCTGTGCTAGAAACAGTCCCAAAATAACCGTATACAGTTTCAGTTAAGGCTTACTATAATGTAAATACTGTATGTTGCAGCCAGCAAATGTGTTTGTCTATGCTTACCCAAAACGCATGCATGGATGCGTACTTCGAAAATCCACCAGAAACAGTCGCAATATAACCGTAAACTGTTTTATTTCAGGCTTACTATAATGTAGAAAAGGTTTTAGCCAGCAAAGTAATGCAATAATGCAAATTTCGCCTGCGAGGAGATACAAACTCCGAACCTATAGTCTACAGGTCTGCTTCTCTAACAACTATGCTATTTAACAAGGGGAACCCAGTCAGTCAGTCATTCACTCATTCACTCACTCCATAAGAGTCATTCGCTTTTCTTGGTCGGCTCCACTTACGCAGTCTGGCAAAAATAAATGTATTGTTGTTCCCTTGAGCAAGGCCTTTAACCCTAACTGTCCTATTTAAGACATTTAGTCCTTGTAACCTTTGCCATCTAGAAAATGTATTTGAACAGACTCTCAAACACAATCTCAATTAACACAATCTCAATTAACACAATCTCAATTAACACAATCTCAATTAACACAATCTCAAATAATATGTGAGGACCCCCGCCATAAGGAATGGGTAGCCAGTTTGGGATTTAAATTAATCGACACACAAATACTGTTATGTAGAAGGATATTAAAATACACACCAATATGTATCCACCTGACCTTAGGTGGTGACCCTGTGTAATCACAATAGGTTATTCATCTGAGCAGTAAAACCTGATTGCCAATGGGAGGGTGTGTGTTTGTGTGTGTGTGTTTGAATGTGTGTAAGTTTAAACTGTGCTTGTGGAGATGCACGGGTGTGTGTGTGTGTGTGTGTTTTGTATGTTTTTACATCTACAAGCTTGTTCTAGTGTGTTTATGCACGAGTGTGTTAGTAGGTTAGTGAACAATTGCCGGGGCTACAGTTAAGAGGATTTGAGGGAAATCTGTGTCATTCTTCCATCGCCAGAAGAATAGCTTTATATTAATTTTAATCAGAGAGAGATTCACTAAACCAGAGATAATGGAGAGGGGGATGGCAGAGAGGAAGGGAGAGAGAGAGAGAGATAGGTAAACAGAAAGAAAGAGTAAGCAACTGTCACAGTGTGAGAGGATGTTGAAGAGACACCAAAACACAGAGATTCTCCAAAACAAGAGCACACACTGCCCCGGGGCACCCAGACTGGAAGAGGAATCAGAGAGAGAGTGAACGAGAACGATCCAAGCCAGAGAGTGAAATCAGAGAGGGATGGGGATCACGGAGTTTGGACTGAGAGATCAATGGACCGCCAGAACCTTCCCGTGAAGGGGCAGAGCCAGTAGCTCGGATCCACCACAACCCACAACCTGACTGGATCATGAACCTGGTCCTGCTGGCGGTACGCTGGCTCTGCCTGGTCTGGGCTATGGCATGGCCGGTAACCGTGGTGACAGGGATCCGTAACAATCGAAGGCGGAAGCACAAGGCCCTGGGGGAGAACGCCAAGGACAGAGCCAAAGGGTAAGAACTGCGGGTATTCTGGGTAGGCAAGGCTCATCAAACCCTGGAACCTTTGACCCCCATAACCCTGGAAACACAATACCCCTGAAACCCTGTAATCCTGTAACGCCCACACCTCCCGGACCCTATAACCCTTTATTGCCACATGCCACCGTAAACCTACTTCCTGTAGTTTAGTTCTTCTCAAACCCCTCCAAGGGACCCACAACTACATTATTTGAACAATTGCAGAGCAAGCATTTGATTTACACATCTCAACCTAAAATCAAGCCCCTGGCTAAGGGAATCAGGCAAGCTAGTTCAGCGCTAAAAATACAATTGTGAAAGGCCTGGGGGTCCCACGGAGAGATTTGAGAACCACTGTGTCTAATTCACAGCCCTGCCCGATTACCTTCTCCTGGGCTTCTGGCTACATTGGTCTTCATGAAGTTACAGAGACTATTGAGGGGCTGTTGGGGAAAACAGACTGTTGGGGGGCTGTTGGGAAAAACAGACTGTTGGGGGGCTGTTGGGAAAAACAGACTGTTGGGGGAAACATAGACTGTTGGGGGGCTGTTGGGGAAAACACAGACTGTTGGGGGGCTGTTGGGGAAAACACAATTAAACACAAAAATAAAGAATGTATTAAAGAGACGTCACTCGCCTATCACAGGGGGAGTCTTTGTGTGTGTGTGTGCGTGTG
This sequence comes from Esox lucius, assembly GCF_011004845.1. Classification (NCBI taxonomy): domain Eukaryota; kingdom Metazoa; phylum Chordata; class Actinopteri; order Esociformes; family Esocidae; genus Esox; species Esox lucius. The sequence goes on from NC_047589.1 coordinate 26,201,274, forward strand.
TGTGTGTTGATCATGTGCTGTCTTTCCAGGGATGTGGACAATAAACTGAAGAAGCAGGACAGCACCAAGTCTTTAATTGTCAAGACTGAAAAGCTGCTGAAAATCAAGGAGCATGATTTTGCTATAAGACCAGGATTTGGAGGTCAGAGACAAAAGAAACTGTGCAATAAGAGATGTAAAGCGATCTCGGCTTTGTATCTTTGCCATTGTCCTGTCTCTTCCAGTGTGGGCTGTGCCACTGGCGACATCTCTGTGTTGTAGAAATACATTTCAGTATAAACCATTGGCTTATCATGGAGCGAGGCGTTTTAAAATGGTAGATGCCTTGAGTGGCAATGTCCATGCTGGAATGTGTTTCCTCCGATATAAACCTGCTTGGCTTGGATTTTTTAAATACTTTAGTAAAAAAATACTGGTAGCATTTATTGAGTGCAGTGATGTCTATCTGGCACTCTGATGTAACAAGTTGGTTTGCGGTGGTTTGGAGCATTTTTAGAAAACCCAAAGACACATTTTTATGATGTAGTTGACGGCAAGTGACAGCCTATTTACACAACACAATTGACAGCCTATTTACTTAGCAAAAGTGCTAACTTATTTAACTTATGTAACAAAACAAAGTTCATAAAACTGTTTGGGAAATCAAGGTTAAGCACCATACAAGTTAAATAGGGCCACATGAAAAAATAACATTTTCGCTTTAAGTTCTCTAACCCTCTTTATGTGTGTGCAACACATAGGAATTACCTCCATCTCTGTCTCTAACTAATCCAATCACTAATCTCTGTCCCCCTTTGATGATGCGTACGATAACTGAGAGGCTGTGCAGGCTACTGGGGTCTGAGACCCAGCACACGTCACACTTCTCTCAAACCATCACTGACCCACATACGTGTGTGTATATGTATGTACATGTGTGTCTACGACTCTGCATGTGTGTTTGTGTGTGTGTGTGTGTAAATGGGGAGAGGGGATTCATATTAAGCAGTAATCTGGATTATAATCAAGATCCGTTGAAACAGATAAAGGGATGGAAAACGGCACAGTTCAAGCATGACGCATGGAGCCTTCCAACAACGCAACACAAGCCATGTCATACCAAGCCATTTTGCTGTCACAGAGAGAGCTGACTGGTAGAAAAGGCTTTCACTTCTAAACGGAGATGAGAGTGGTCTACTCTGTCACAGAAGGAAGGAGGGGCTGAATTAGAACAAGAGGCGTGTATGTACGTGTGTGAGTGGTTTATTTAACTAAATTAAATGTTTACTGGCCCGAAAGGCTGTTCAAATTTGAAAACATCCACATTCTTTACACCCTCTACAATTAAAGACATAGTTTCCTACCGTACCACAGCCCCAAACCACTGACCTCAAACCAGTCATGTCTTTCCCCCTTTAAACCATGTCCAGACAGTTTAAATTGTGCATACTTGTGCGTGTGTGTGTCACTGTTCTGGTGCATGTGTGGGGGTGTTTGCGTCCATATTCTGCTTGTTTGCCTGCCAGAGATACAGACAGACAGATTTATGACATGTTGACTTCATATTTCAGATCATATAAAAAGTAGAGCAGTGGTCAAAACTCCTGACCCCAGAGAGCCACTGCACTTGTAGTTACAGCCCAGCTTTACATTACACCTGATTCAGTTCATAGTGGCCTGTATCGCTCCGGGAACATGGTTTTAACAAATGATTGGCTTGATCAATCACCTCCTCAGTGCAATGACATATGTGTTGGTGGAGCAGGAAGCAGGAAGCTTGAGGTGGGGGTGTTTCTGTTTATTACCCTGATTTGGTGGTTGGCTCGCGGTCACGAGTTCCACTGGTCCTGATGAAATGTCTGTGTGTGTGTCTGTGCGTGTGTGTGTCTGTGCGTGTGCGTGTGTGTGTCTGTGCGTGTGTGTGTCTGTGCGTGTGTGTGTGTCTGTGCGTGTGTGTGAATGTGTGTGTGTGCTAACAGGTGCAGCCCTCCCTGTGGGCATTGATGTTCAGGTGGAGAGCATCGACAGCATCTCCGAGGTCAACATGGTATGATCCTGAAATCTATCATCTAAAACACATATGGGTGCTATGCACGGGCGTGTTCAGTCATGAGTGTGTTCAGTCATGAGTGTGTTCAGCCATGAGTGTGTTCAATCATAAGCGTGTGTTCAGTCATGATCGTGTTCAGCCATAAGCTTGTGTTCAGCCATAAGCGTGTGATCAGCCATGAGCATGTTGAATCATGAGCGTGTTCACCCATAAGCGTGTGTTCAGTCATGAGCATGTTCAGTCATGAGTGTGTTCAGTCATGAGCGTGTTCAGTCATGAGTGTGTTCAGTCATGAGCGTGTTCAGCCATGAGCATGTTCAGTCATGAGCATGTTCGGCCATGAGCATGTACAACCATGAGTGTGTTCAGCCATGAGCGTGTGTTCAGTCATGAGCGTGTGTTCAGTCATGAGTGTGTTCAGTCATGAGCATGTATTCAGCCATGAGTGTGTTCAGTCATAAGCGTGTGTTCAGTCATGAGCGTGTTCAGCCATAAGCGTGTGTTCAGCCATAAGCGTGTGTTCACCCTTGAGCATGTTCATTCATGAGTGTGTTCAGCCATGAGCATGTTCAATCATGAGCGTGTTCAGCCATAAGCGTGTGTTCAGTCATGAGCGTGTTCAGTCACGAGCGTGTGTTCAGTCATGAGCGCGTTCAGTCATGAGTGTGTTCAGTCATGAGCATGTTCAGCCATGAACATGTTCAGCCATGAGCGTGTTCAGCCATGAGCGTGTTCAGCCATGAGCATGTGTTCAGTCATGAGCGTGTGTTCAGTCATGAGTGTGTTCAGTCATGAGCGTGTGTTCAGTCATGAGTGTGTTCAGTCAGGAGCATGTTCGGCCATGAGCGTGTTCAGTCACGAGCGTGTGTTCAGTCATGAGCGTGTTCAGCCATGAGCGTGTTCAGTCACGAGCGTGTGTTCAGTCACGAGCGTGTGTTCAGTCACGAGCGTGTTCAGTCACGAGCGTGTTCAGTCACGAGCGTGTGTTCAGTCATGAGCCTGTTCAGTCACGAGCGTGTTCAGTCACTAGCGCGTGTTCAGTCATGAGCGTGTTCAGTCATGAGCGTGTGTTCTGTTCAGGACTTCACCATGACCCTGTACCTGCGTCACTACTGGAAGGATGAGCGGCTGATGTTTCCGTCTCCTAGCAACATGAGCAGGACGTTTGACGGGCGTCTTGTGAAGAAGATCTGGGTTCCGGACGTTTTCTTCGTCCACTCCAAGAGGTCCTTCATCCATGACACCACCATGGAGAACGTCATGATCCGAGTCTATCCCGACGGAAACATCCTCTACAGTGTCAGGTGGGGCGTCTGCGAACGTGTGGGTGTGTCTATGAGTAGTTTCTATGTGTATTTGGGTAATGCTTCTGTTGTTGTTGCTAGGATCACGGTGACTGCTCTCTGCTCCATGGACTTCAGCAGCTTCCCTCTGGACACACAGAACTGTTCACTGGAACTAGAGAGCTGTGAGTCTCTCACACACACAAACACAAATGCCACATGCATTCACTAAAGCACAAACAGAGGCACCCATTTACATGACATTACGTGACACACACTGTGACATCTCATTGCTCACTGATTGCTTACACAAGTACAGATCCGAATCTCCCTCTCTGTCGTGATCTTAATCTCCCTGTCCATCGTGATCTCAATCTCCCACTCTGTCGTGATCTTAATCTCCCTCTTCATTCCCTCTAGATGCGTACAATGAGAATGATCTGATGCTGTACTGGAAGAATGGCAACGACTCCCTGAGGACTGATGAGATCGTTCTCTCTCAGTTCTTCATCCAGAGGTTCCATCCTTCCAGCGGCCTGGCCTTCTACAGCAGCACGGGTCTGTCTGGTTGTGTGTGTGTTCTGCACTGTGTGTGTGTGTGTGTGTTGTTGTCTTTGACCACTTAGATAAATGTCTATGATAAACCTGGGGGGGGGGGAATGTTATGGCATTATGTAGCCTCAACTTTTATCTATCTTCCCCTCTCCCACCTTTCTCTCCCCCTTCTTTCCCCTTCACTCACCCATTATGTTCTCCCGTTCTTTTTCTCTGCCTTTGTCTTTAGGTTGGTATAACAGGCTGTTCATAAACTTCATCTTGAGGAGGCACATCTTCTTCTTCATGCTGCAGGCGTATTTTCCCACCATGCTGATGGTGCTGCTGTCCTGGGTGTCCTTCTGGATCGACCGGAGGGCAGTGCCTGCACGCGTGTCCCTGGGTGACCACACACACATTCACACACACACACACACACACACACACACACACACACACATGCACATAAACACACCCCCTCACACACACTCACTCACACACAAGCACGCACACACGAACATACACGCACACACACACACTCACTCACACACAGACACACACACACTTGAAAACACACCAGTTCACATTATCACACCCTACACACACCTCCTTTCAGAGCTCTCTAGCTCTAACACCCCTCCCCCCAACACCTTCTTCTCCCTTCAGGCATGACTACAGTCCTGACCATGTCCACCATCATCACTGGGGTTTCCTCCTCGATGCCACAGGTAAGGTGTGTGTGTGTATGTGTGTAGACACGTTTTTGTGTGAGTTTTACCCGGAGCGTGTGTGTGTGTGTGTGTAGACAGGTTTTTGTGTGAGTTTTACCCTGAGTGTGTGTGTTGCAGGTGTCCTATGTGAAGGCAGTGGATATCTACCTGTGGACCAGCTTCCTCTTTGTGTTCCTGTCAGTGATAGAATATGCTGCTGTCAACTACTGCTCTACGCTGGATGAGATGAGACGAATGAAGACAGGAAAGGTCAGAGGTTGTCCAGATTCTATAGGGAGAGCTGGTTCCAGACAGGATTTTTGTTGATAGGTTATTCTCTCTTGACAACACTGCTCTCTAGTGATCAGATAAATTATGACTCCAACAAATAACAAAATCTCTTACTGGTTCTGTAACCTGAGAACGAGATCAGTTTACTTCTTCATGTTCTATGTGTATATATCTACATGGCAACAGGTGTGTGTGTGTGTGTATACACATGTGTGTCTGTCTCTTTTTTCAGCTCCCAACCTCATACAATGTCAACCAGGCCATGGCTTTTGACGGCTGTTTCCACGACAATGACCTTGAGTTGACCCCTTACCCCTGCCTGCCGACCGCCATGTCCTCCAACCACTACAGAACTCCATCCCAGAACCCAGTGGACCCACCCACCGAGGGAACACGTCTACGCCGACAGAGGTCGCTGAGAGAGAATCTGGACTTGCTGCTTAGCAAAAGCTACTTGATCGACTCATACTCCCGCATAGCCTTCCCCATGTCCTATCTCCTATTTAATGCCATCTACTGGAGTATGTACTCCTCCTGAGGGACCCTCCTAAATTCATCTTTTCTGATGGACCCTCCTGACTACGACCCCTGCTGAAGGACTCTCCTGAGTATTCCTGAAGGACCCTCCTGTATACTGCTGGGACCCACTTGACAACAAATCTTTCAGAGGGACCCTACTAAACATGTACTTGCCATAAGGCACCCTACTGATTCTTGGGTCCTATGGGGTATATGCTCCACAGACGGGGTCTTTTGGAGTATGGACTCTCCCTCAGGGAATCTATGGAGACCTCCATAATAAAGTTTTCTGAATCTGTCTTAAAGTGTTCTCACTGTTTCACACATATCACTAAGAATCACGACATCAATATTAGCATTAGGTGTGCAGCGTGTATAGCCTAGGCACGTGTGATCCATTCTGGTGTTTGTTCTTATTTTGTCATTTGCTAAGACTTTTCAGATGGAAGGATATTTCAGACGGATGATCATGTGACTGAAGGAAAAGGTTTTATATACTTTATCAGTGTGCTGGCTATTTCTTGAGTGATTCGATTTAACTTAGTGAATGAATATACTAAATGCCAGTTATACAAAAATAGCCCACAACGAATAAACAAACCTGACATTTTCATTCACATTTTACATCTTAGCAATTCAATTACAGAGAGCGCCAGCGTTGAGATATTTGTCACAGTTTAAATGTATTTTATTTATCTACATAAATAAATATATATTTCTCAGTAATGGTGCCCATGGTTACAGTAACGTTGTGTTTACATTTGGAGGGGGTAGACTACATGGGCGCGCAGTCTGAACACTACTGTAGCTAGCTAGTTGCCATCGCATGCGGTTGAGAGTAAGTTAGCCAGGTGAGTTGCTTTGCCACTTTAACGCTCGTTATCACAGCGAATTCCTTCAACAGATAGGATATTTGGTCGATGGCTGTGAAAGTTGAAACACATGGGCATGTCAATCCAGCTACGCTAGTTATAGTACACCGTAATTACCGTTTGCCCAAAGTCGGGAACTGATAAACGTTACAGTACTGTACTTTTACGTTAGTTGCTTTCTTGTTATGATTGCGATTTGGTTGATGTTTTTACCAAGGACTAGGTATCTATAGCTAATTTTATAGCTAGCTATTGTATTAAGTTTGACAGCAACAGCCACTCACTTTAGTTTAGCTAGTTATTGTACTGTAGCGACAGACCGGTTAGTGAAGACAATGTGAAGACAGTAAAAAGGAATTCGCTTGCAATTATACTACTAACATTAGCTACTAGTTAGCTATCTAGTTTGGCTGAGGGCAATTCAGGTGGCTGACAAGTGCCGTGGCAGCTCGCCAATTCCAGCTGTCCAGTAGACTTGTAATTATAATTTATTTTTTATTTAAGATAAGATACTTGCTGTAGCTAGCTAACTAAATTCCGTAGACTTATACTCGTAGTCACACACAATTCTATCATCTAAACGACACCCCAAAATAACCAGGTAACTTTATTTGGAGTTAAACTGAGTTACTCTGACATAGCTGAATGCTCTCACAAAGCCAGCTGTGTTACCGACTGATCTCACAGTCGCCCTGACGGTGTGGTTGAAAAAGTTGATATGCCCGCAATTTTACTTTTCCCATTTCACTGGACAGAGTAGCTTTCACAGTTTTTCTGTTTTAGTCAGATGTCCTTAGTCTGAGTTGGAAGATTGTATCAGCACCAGCACTAGTTTAGCACATTCTTATCTATATGTGTATAGCTATATATACACACACACACAAGTGTATGTCAATGTGTATCTATTCACATACTAGCTTCCCTGGTGAGCAGCAGTACCCATCCCTGAGAGCAGTCCAGACGTCACATGACATCAGACCAGGAGGGGTGTGCCCTCCCCGCTGAGCCTCAGGTGCAGCTAACGCAGGAGAAATGGTCGTCCCAGCTTGGTCCGGAGAGTCCACAACTGGTACAGTACTGTCACCACCACCTGTCACCCTCCTCTGACTGGGTCTGGTGTATCGGATAACAAGTAGGGCAAAGGTTTTGACCACCACGAATGATTGTCTGCGCCTAACTAAGGCCCAGGGTTTTTCTCATATAAGGTTGACCAGGAAACCATACTACCTGTAATCATATGTGCTGTTCTGATTGTTGGGTCACAACCCGAGCATTCTGTAGTGGCCTGGGAGAGAGGAGGATGGGTGAGTTATAGTGGCGGGGGCAAAGACAGAATGCGTGAGGTGAATGGAGAGAGAATGAAAGAGTGAGTAAAAGAGAGTGGGATAAGCGCGACAGGTCAAAGGGGGATAGAGTGTGTGGGGAGGGGGGCATTGCTGGTTGTTTGGCAATGAGCCAGAGTACTAATCCTATTCAACTATAGCCTCATATACATACACACACACGCATTGGGAGGTGGCCTTGAGTGGCAGGGCCATGTGAGCTCCTTCACGTGTGCTATTCCGGGCATGGGAGGAGTAAAGCCAGGGACAAGGAGGGGAAATAGTTTTGGGTCTTTTCTTTTTCCGCCTGAGACGGGTGAGTGAGAGGATCTGCTGTTTGTTTGTAAGCTCCTTGGCTCTTTCTGAGGCCGGTAGCGTAGTGAAGATGGGTCACTGCTGCAGTAAGGAGCTGAGCCAGGGGAGGCCGAGTGAGACGACCAGGCTGCTCCAGGCGTCCAGCCCGGAGGGACTGAGAGTCAGGACCCAGGACGGGCTACACGCCAATGCCCTGGCTCAATGTGCGTCTGAACAGCTGGCTCGACACGCAAGTGGCCCGGATGGACCGGCCGACCTGAAACATCCTGGCCGCGAGGAGCAGAAGAACGTTGTGGTCCGCGACGTGGTGTCGACGGGTCCCGTGCCGAGGGGTAGCAGACAGAGCGGGGGGACACTCAGCCCGGAACGCTCGCACGAGAAGGAACCGGCTATTATTAACGCCTCCCCGGGCCCCGGCGTGGTCACACAGACAGGCGTGGACGTGCACACACACACAGAGGTGACGGGGGCAGGCGCGTCTCGCAAACACACTGCCAAGGCCAACGGAGGGAATGTTCCATATATGGAGCGGAGCACGGAGAGCCCTTTGTCACAGGAAATGGCAGAGAACACGACGGAGAGTGCTGTTTGGCAAAAGCCTCAGGGCGCAGCGGAGAAGCCACCGAAACAGAAGATCGAGAAGACAATTGAGAACCTAGTGAGAAAAATGGAGAATACCATGCGAAACCCTGCACAACAAAGAGTAGAGAATACTGTAGAGAAATCAGTGAGACAGACCCTTGAGAACACAGCTGTGAGACAGAACAGTAAGAACACTGCTGAGAGCCCAGTGAAACAGAGGATAGCAAGTAACGCTTTGCTCAGAGCTACCTGGTTCAACCAAACCCGGGAGCGCGGCCCGGAAGGAACCGAGCACTGGAGGCCCTCGTTTGACAAAACATCCCCAACCGACCAGCTGTATGACATCAGAGTTTTGGGGGATTCCAGAGAAGGGACGGAGGAAGAGGATGAGGAAGATTGTGTTGTCAGGGCAACTCTTGGCAAGGGTTTCCGGGCCAGAGCTCAGAGCTTCTACAGCATCTGTTCCATTGACGTAGATGACCTCAACTCTGACCAATCGCAGACAATGGAATATACTAAATATACAGCCAAACCTACAGCAGTCCAATCAAACACAGCCGAACCTACAGCAGTCCAATCAAACACAGCCGAACCTACAGTCTCTATTCTTTCGCATACAGACAAACCTATAGCCCCTGTCCAATCACACATAGCTGAACCTACAGCCTCTATCCAATCACATATAGCCAAACCTAGAGGCTCTGTCCAATCACACATAGCTGAACCTACAGCCTCTATCCAATCACATATAGCCAAACCTAGACGCTCTGTCCAATCACAAATAATTGAACCTAGAACTCCTGTCCAGTCATTCATGGACAAACCTACAGCTATCCAGTCACATTCAGTGGAACATACAGAGTCTATCCGATTGACTACAAAAGAGCCTACAGCCAGTGACCAATCACACAGAGTGGAACCTTCAAAGCCTGGCCTGTCATATGCGTCTGAACCCATGGTTTTTGATCAAACGCAAACTGTTGAATCTACTGCCATCGACCAGTCACCAACATTGGAGCCTAGACCATTTAACCAATCCTACTGTGTTCCCCCTCAGGCAGCCGAACGGGTCAGCCCTATCACCCGCAGAGACACCAGTACCCAGCTGATAACAACGGACATTACAGCTCCCGCCCTGCTTGAGCTGACAACATGCCGGCTGGTGGATGTGAACATGAAAGACGGCATGAATGAGGAGAATAGCAGTCTCATGTCCACAGGGAAGACAGTCGACAGCAGTCAGCCGGGAGAGAACGCAACAAGGGACTTGAACCTCTCTCGTATCACTGTTCCCACCCCCACAGAGCCCTGCCCTCATATCTCTACCCTTACAGAAGAGCAGCTCACACCCAGCCGTTGTCTTAGTCGTAGCCTCAACTCCAATCCTAGCCCCAACTCAAGTCCCGTGCTCAGAGAAGTGAATGAGGCAGTACTTGTGGAGGAAATGGAGGGGATAGAGGTGAACCAGGCTGTCTCGGGGAGTGGGATTAGTGAGGGGCTGATAGGACAGATGGAGGACGAGGCCTGGCTCAGAGATGCAGCAGAGACCATGCTAATCGAGGTGTCTTCAGCCTCCGTGCTAACCACAGTCTGCTCAATGTCTCCACCCATGAGCTGTACTGTCCGCTCAATCAAATTGAATGACACTGAAGCCAAGTCTGACCAAACCATAACACAGCTGAATACTTGGACAACTAAAGTGGATGATCTTTGCCCTGCTGATGACTCAGAGCTCATAGACTGGCCAGTCCAGGTGGAGACTAAAGTGGAAACAAAGAAAGAGACAGAAATAGATCTAAAACGAAAACCTGGAGAGAAAATGGCTGCCGTCACTTGTCAACTAATTAGAGAAGGCCACCGTGTTTCTCAGAGCAGCTTTTTCTCTCAAGACTGTAGAGACAAGAGAGTGAGCGGACATCTTTCCAAGGACATTAGTGAGGACATAGAGAGCAGACAACCTTCCAAGGACATTAGTGAGGACATAGAGAGCAACCAGCTTTCCAAGGATTTTAGTGAGGACATAGAGAGTAGACAACCTTTCAAGGACTTTAGTGAGGTCATAGAGAGCAGACAACCTTCCAAGGACTTTACTGAGGATATAGAGAGCAACCGTCTTTCCAAGGACTTCAGTGAGGATATAGAGAGCAGCCGTCTTTCCAAGGACTTCAGTGAGGATATAGAGAGCAGACAACTTTCCCAGGACTTCAGTAAGGATTTAGAGAGCAACCTTCTTTCCAAGGACTTCAGTGAGGATATAGAGAGCAGCCGTCTTTCCAAGGACTTCAGTGAGGATTTAGAGAGCAGACAACTTTCCAAGGACTTCAGTGAGGATATAGAGAGCAACCATCTTTCCATAAACTTTAGTGAGAATGCAGAAACCAGCCATGTTTCTCATGGTTGTGATGAGAGTGACAGTGACCATCTCTCTAAGGAAACCGGAGCCTCTACTCAGCACCAGCCTAGTGGGGACATTTCCAGTCCTGAACAGCCCTGCAAAGTTTCTCCATCCTTAAGATGGAGTTTAGAGGAGAGTGGAGGGAGGTTAGGCTGTGACTCAGAGACAGTTACTGAACCCATGGACTGCAGAAAGCAGGCAGAGGAGAGCACTGATAACAGCGCACACACTGAAGACGGAACACACACTGAAGACGGAACACACACTGTGGATAACGGGCACAGTGAAAACGGGATACACACTGTGGACGGAACCGGTGCAGAGAACTGTGAAGAAACTCTGACCGGGAGTCATGCTGCAACACAAAATGACCTGGATGTGGAAAACCCAGACACTTCCCTCCCAGAGGAATGTGTTCCTGCAGCCGGCAACGATAGTGTGTTTGATAACAGCAATGTAGGAACACAACCTGACAGTAGTTTACAGACTCTCCCTGGGGGTGCAGACTGTAGGGACTTGGCACCAGCTAACAGTTTGTGTTACCCCCCTCTTACATTTGGTCCTGGCCCGTTTGCAGAACAGGCGTTCAGTTACCACAGCGATGACTGTTCGGCTGTGGACCACCCTGAAGGGCATGGCCGGACTACAGATTTGTTTTCACTGACAAAGGTGTACGGGGTGGACCCTGATCAGATTGACATGTATGCCTCCACCCCCTCCTACCAGATACAGTTCCTGGGTCAGGGGTCACTGACCGACCTTACAGAGGTGGGCACTTTGGGGGTTGTAGGTCAGGATGAGGAGGGCGGCATGGTGGACATGGTATCAGAGCTGCTGGGAGAGGAACCTACCGCCTCTGGCCTCCACCCCACTGCTTGGACGCATTCAGGCCCAGGGCCGGTGGAGGGCTGTGGAGGATGGGCCCGGGGTGTGGGTGAGCCCCCTGGCACCATCGCCCTGCTGGACGCCATCACCACCTACAGCCCTCTGCTGCCTCAGGACACCTGTCTCTGGGAATGGCGTCATCAGTACCAGCCTGTGAGTACCTCAGGGGTGCTGGAACTGTGTGAGCAAAACCTGCGTGTCTCTATTTGTCATGCGAGTTCTGGTTGACCCCGCTGAGTCAGGACAGGAGCGCAGCGTTGCACCACGTAAAAAAACAAACCTGTTGTACGATTTGGCCACGTCGGTTTGCAGCCGTCTGACGACACTCTGACTTTGTTCCCCTGGCAGGAATCCACCCCGGTGTCTGAGCTCAACCCCAACGCTCAGGTATGGGCCAACCACCCTTTCAGTCAGGACCCCTCAGAGCTTTACGCCGACGCCCTCCAACCATGGCTGCCGGTGCCCTGTCACCCTGACACCCAGGAAGGTAAGCATGTGAAAGTAGAAAAAAGGAAACTACGCCTAGCCCTCGGTCGGGGGTGGAGCTTCAGAGTGTTCCAGGCGTTTTGTTTGGCCTATTTTAGTGTCAGTCCAAACACCACTATCAGATTAGTTCTCAGGGTGTAAGCAGGGATTGAATTTTTTTATTTTTTATTAATCAGATCACTGTATAAATTACTTTTCAAATTACCTTCATTACCAGTCATTACTCTCAGAAGACATTCCTATGCCAGGAATGTTGTTTATATCATCTGATCTTGACGTTTCCTTGTTGAGCTATGAATGTTTGTCTAGTTGCTGTTAGTTAGCTGGGCCATCTAACTAGCTAGTGGCACACTCAGGTGTTTTGGGTGCCTCCCTAATTACGATTAGACTGCTCTTTATGATGTTGTGATGGTGACCGATGTCGATGCCCTTTCTGACGTTACATTCTACTGAAATCCTGCAATCTACTGTGGTGATCCATGCAATGACAGCAAATTGAATTACAAGATTTCCTGATTGCTTAAGTCCTTACACCCCAGAGTTAGTACTTGTTGGAAGCTTGGTGCATTTATCTTAGTATATGTATCGGCAATGTTCCAAGCTTTTCTCTGATTTTTTTTAATCACATTTATTTTAGTGCTCTGACTGGAAACTGAGTAACACAATCACCCTTGGAAAACCATTCTGATGTCTCTTTGGCATTATGATTTGTGTGATTGTCCTGCTGAAAAATACAGCTGTATGTTGGTTTCCAGTGGCTATGTAGCATGTAAATAATAATGTGTAATGGTGTTACATTTTCCAAGTACCTAATCCCAACACAGACGAGGCTCAGCTGGAACCCAGTGCTGTAGAATTCCCTGCGGTCACCATGGAAAGCCTGCCAGCCAATGGCCTGGTCGGGTACAGCTGTGTCTCAGGTACTGGCTTGGCTGACTGATGGAGTTTTGTTTCAGATGACGGATGATACAAACAAATATGTTGTTGTTATTGTTTTCAGAGGAGCTCATGGCCCAGCTGAAGAGCTCTCTGGAGTCCTGCCTGTCACGGTATGTATGATTGGCCAGTGGGAATTGAGGGGCATATTTGATGGGTTGGTAATGTTTTTTCTTCTGTGTGGCTGATTTCCCCTTAGGGAGAACCTGGCCAACGACCTCTACCTCATATCCCAGATGGACAGCGACCAGTATGTTTCCATAGCAACGCTCGCCAACCTCGACCACATCAAGGAGCTCAGTACGGACTTAGAGCTTATCTCTGATATCCTGAAGTGTGAGTTACCTTTGTAATACCCTTGAATTTGTGTCCAGAATTGTAACTGGTATTATATGTGGGTTAGTTGTTGTTTTGTGTAATTGGTGCAATGCTTACTTGGTGGGAAGGCTCTGATTGTGTCCTGTCTCCTGATTGGCTAATAGCGTTGCCGCTGGTAGAAATGGCAGAATGCGGGCAGAAGGTGAGACCCAATCAGGGTCGCTGTATCGTCATCCTCAGAGAGATCCCAGAGACCACACCCCCTGAGGTATGTGTTTCAGTGTTGATGTAATGTGTTTCAGTGTTGATGTAATGTGTGTTACAGTGTTGATGTAATGTCTGTTTCAGTGTTGATGTAATGTCTGTTACAGTGTTGATGTAATGTGTGTTACAGTGTTGATGTAATGTGTGTTACAGTGTTGATGTAATGTGTGTTACAGTGTTGATGTATTGTACTTTATTATTGATATAATGTGTGTTTCAGTGTTGATGTAATTTGTGTTTCAGGGTTGAATTAATGTGTGTTTATTTTGTCAAAACGCCAGGAGGTGAAGGCTCTGTTTGCTTGTGAAAGCCTCCCCAAGTTCCAGAGCTGTGAGTTTGCCCAAAATGACAACTGGTTCATCACCTTCAGCTCAGAGGCTGACGCTCAGCAGGTACTGGGGAAACAGAGACTTGGTTATGGTGCTTAACAGGTACTTGGGTGACAGATTTTGGTTGGGGGGCTAACAGGTACTGGAGAAGACAGAGACTTTGGTTAGAGGCTTAATGCTACGTGCACACTGTCCGCTCGCTAACCTTGCAAATTGCTCAATCTCTGGCGAGCTGTCGCTGAGCCAAAACTAGCGTGCACACTGCCTGATCGGGCCCGGCATATCTTCCTAATTTATGCCAGTGACAACCAGTCAAGCAGTATAGGGGAAACATAAATTTTTGCAAATAGTAGTAAGTATTTAGGATTTGTGTGACTCCACTACTAAGATGTAATACGAAGATGCCAAGACAATGATTTGTCAATTTTCAAATAGCAATTTACTTTGTTTTACGTTATGCATGAATCACTCACCCATGATCCCAATGATCTCTGAAACATTCTTCCATGCATCCATTTTTATAATTATATCTCCGTATGAAGCCAGAGAAGCATCATAAATAATGGGGAAACTGGACACAATCATAAGATTCTCTCCCGTCAATTTATTCTTGCTAGAAAGTGAGTTTTTAGCTAGTGAGTAGAGAAGGGATTTCAAGATGCAGAGAACATCTGCCCTGCCATGGGTAGTCACCAAACTTAGTCACTGCCGCTCGTTGGAAATTAGCATAAAGTTGAACATTTCTCAACTGTCGCGGTCGCTGGGAGATTTTGTCTCTGAGAGTTGCTCCGCCCGTTGTCGCCGTGATTCGCTGGCTCTGGTTGGAAATTAATGAGAGCGTGCCTCTTTGTGTCTCTAGTGAGCAGAGAGTGTGTGCGTAGGGTAACATTGGGTTAGGGGCTTAACAGGTACTGGGGAAGACACAGGCTTTGGTCAGGCGGTTAACAGGTACTAGGGAAGACAGACTTGGGTTAGGGGCTTAACAGGTACTGGGGAAGACAGGGGCTTTGGTTAGGCGGTTAACAGGTACTTGGGAAGACAGACTTGGGTTAGGGGCAGTGTTTCCCAATCCTGGTCCTCTGGACATAAAAGGGGTGCACATATGTGTGCTCTAGCACTCATGTTGCCCTACCAATTACACACTTGCTTGATTTAATAAACCTAACCTAAGTCTTTCATTTGAATCAGGGTCCCGAGGACCAGGATTGGGAAACACTGTGTTGGGGGGTTAACAGGATTGGGGGATGGATAATCTAATTTAATTTAGTTACTTTGTGTTTGTGTGTGTTCAAGGCTTTTCAGTATCTTAGAGAGGAGGTTAGAACGTTCCAGGGGAAACCTATCAAGGTGAGTGTACGTTTTTCAGGTGCTGATCGATCCAAAGATTATATTGGAGCCCAATTTCATTTTAAGGGATCGTAGTTTGTCTAATTAAAATAATAAATGAGAATCGCCTTCATTTGCTAAGTATACCTATACATATCCAGACTTTTACTTGGTGTAAAGATGCTACTAGTGGTTGACAATATATATGGACTGGAGACACTAAATCTACTTAAAGTTGACATATGTAATTGTATATACAATGCAGTACAGTACCTGGCTTATGCACACACATCTATAGATTTAAAGACCCAGGTTCTGAATGTATTTACGTATTGCCAGATACATTTGTCTCTCGGTCGTTTAATTGATCAGGCACGGATCAAGGCCAGGGTGATGGCAGCCATGTCTTACGCTCCAAAGAACGACTACAGGCCCCTCCCCATGGACCACTGTACCAATCAACAGCCTTACAGCTCGTACTACGCCTCGCCCACTTTCCAGCAGCCCGTCCCACAGCTTTACCAATTGACCAACCAGAGCCTGGCTGTCATGGCCGGATACACAGACCCCGCCCTGGTGAGATAGACACCTGCTCATGCAAACGCATCCTGCTTGAACAAGTGTCCTCTCTCACACTGGGGTTGTCGATGTTCTTCCCATCAGATGGCGTCGTTCCCGGGGTTTATGGAGGGCTTCCCAGAAGGCCCCAGTTTCAAACCGCCCTCTTCCTACAGACACAGGTATTACGCCACTCGCTCTCATTCTGGAGGGACGTCTCTCTGCTTTTACCACGCTGTCTTTCCGTCTCTCCCTGTCTGTCTCTCTGTTAATTCATGCTGAACTAAGTCTTGCTGTGTTTGTGAATGGCTAGATGTAGGAAGTCTCTCCTTGTTTTGTTTTTGCTCTTCGATGGAACCCTGCTGGTGGTGGGTAATGGCCTTCGTATAGCAACGTGATAATAAGCCCATTTCAACGTGTTGTTAATCATTTGGAGGTGTGCACGAAAGAAGTCTAAATCAAGCTGAAGTTGTGATATCATCTGACCTCCAGTAGGGGCTGTCACCGTGGGCAGCGGCAGCAGAGACGGTGGTCTGGGGACAGGGGACTTCTGGGAAACCCCCACTTCTTCCAGGAGCGCGGACCAACAGAATGTATCCCTGGCCCTCCCAGGCAGGGACGGCAAAGGTTACCAGGCAACGGCCGTAAGGACGGAGAAGGGGGTCGACGTGACGGAAGGGGTGGGTCAGGGTCCTCCCCCAGCACTGACAGAGGAAGGTAATGACCTTTAACCTCCTGCGCTTAGAAAAGAGACTTTCTTTAATCAGTGGAGAACTGATGGATTCGGAAACTAGATTTTCACGGGAACTGCTGAACTGAAGGCAATGGTTTTCTTTCTCTATGTTTGTCTGCCAATCTCATTCTGTTTCTCTGCTCGTGCGTCCCTCTGTGTGAAGGAGAGGCGCTGTTGGTCAAAGGAGAAGAAGAGATGATAAGTACACTGTGAGTGCTTAACATGCCGAGGGTTTAAAAGGGCCAGGGAAAGGCTGTTATGTGTGTCCCTGTGGATGTATGTCTGTGTGTATCATTGTGTGCACATAAACGTGTTTGTGTGCACGTGTGTAGAGAGCCCCTGCCCAGTCGCCCCCTCGCTCGACGTCTCCCAGTCTGGAGCTCGGACTCGCCAGCTTCCCCCCGCTGTCCTTGGCCATACCTACCGCTGAACCTGTTGTGACCAGCAAGCAAGGGTCAGCCGGCAATCACAAGGTAACCATGAGTCACATCCACAGTCTCATTCACACACAGCCTCTACACTGTTTGTAAGATTCGTTTTTTTGTGTTCCAGAGTGCAATTACAGACAGCATTACCAGCCAGTCAACGACTGTGACATCACAGGGCCTTGAGCCTATCACAGCCTTTCCTCAGATAACCCTTCCCATGGTGTAAGTAAATTCTCCTTCTGTTGAATCGTCATTTACTGGGTCCCTTCCACACTATGTGTTGTGTGATAACTGGAGGGCGAAGGACTGAGGCTGGCCTGTTTACGTTGTTTTTGTTGTTATCCCACTGGAGTCTAAAGGAGAACACCGCTTCTCCGAAGGGGATCAAAGCAGCTCCTTCGGCCGTTGAAGAACCGTTTCAGGGCGTGGAGGAGAATGGACCAGCAGCGGTGAGACAACTCGGGGACAAACTGGTTGTTAAGAAATGTTTAGGTGAAGCTGAGTCTACCACAAAATGACTGCACCTCAATAATGTAAAATGGTTTATAAAATCTGTTTGATTTGAAGGCAAGAGACTATTGAGATACAGGGATGGTCTACTAGAGAAGTAGTGCATGCTGAGAGCTGACCTGACCTGTGTTGTGATTGGTCAGGAGTCCAAGAAGCCGAGCTACGCTGAGATCTGCCAAAGGATACGAGCCAATCAGACGCATCATGCAAAGCTAAATGATCACACACCCTTAGGGGGGGAACTTGTCCCAGCCTATCCTGCACAGGATCCTAAGCCAGCCCAGTTACAACCCTTACCAGAGTGACGTCCTCACTCTGGGCTGAGGGAAAGAAGAGAAAGACGTTTTTCAACACAAAGGGGGGGAAAAGGAGCTATACCCGTGGTTATGATGTTATTTAAGAGCAAGATGTGAGCCAAGTAGTACCCATGTTTTTCTTTGCTGTCTGTCTATTAGTTTTCTGTCTGTCTGACTGACTGACCTC
Source organism: Esox lucius (assembly GCF_011004845.1). Lineage (NCBI taxonomy): Eukaryota > Metazoa > Chordata > Actinopteri > Esociformes > Esocidae > Esox > Esox lucius. The sequence continues at coordinate 26,219,382 of NC_047589.1, forward strand.
TCTAAATACTTTAAGTTACTTACCTCTCTAAATACTTTACTTGTTTTATTGATTTTTTTTGTTAATGAATATTTGGAGGATCTGACATCAGACTGCTGTTTTAATTCCACAGTCTAAATAACTTGAATAACTGGAAAAGTTACAGTAGCTACAAACAGTCAGACAATAATTGCTGAGAGGCTAAAACACTGATATTAACCTTTGTTTTTGCATGAGTTTTAGATTTAATTTACTGACTTACAGTGTGGTTAGACAGAGTGCCTTCAGTTTAACTGGTTTGTGTAGATTTGGGTTCAGGGAGGGGAGCATGTCAGTTACACACTGACTTCAATTGAGAACCATCTCAGGGGTTGTTTCTGTATACATAAAACACTGGTTACATTAGTTAACAAGTTGAATTTAATTTGAATTAGGGAAGGGGATTAAAGCAGATTGTGGAGAGGTTTGTGTGGAAAGTTTTCAATTTCCATTTCCTGTGTTTGAGATTTAGTTTGTTAACTTGATTATACAGATGCAGAGTTGAGGCACAGTTTAAAAAAGGTTATTGTTTGATTTTGTTCTGTACAGTTGTAAATAATTTCACTAATGTGATTAAACAAGTGCCTTAAAAAGAAACAAGGGACAAGTTTATTTTTGCTAAATGTTTTACATTTACAATTACAGTTTTAACGTTTATTCAAAAAACTTGATATGACCAAATCTGTTTAAAAACGTACTAGGTAAGGAAGCATCCTTCTTTTAGATGCAGACTTAGTGCGAAAACGTCCATAACACGTAATTAAATTGATAAAAGTATCTAAAGACATTTGGAAACAGAAAGAGACATTTATTATTGAGTCCTACAGCATCGTTCCAAAACAATATCCTGTGAAAACAATTCCTACAGATTCTGGAGGAATTAGTAAACCGCAGTCAGCTGGATACCCTCATTTCTTCATCAAAGAACCAAATGGACATCTTTTCATGAAGAAGCGGGGTATGAGTTGCGCGGAAAGTTTGCTTTCAATTAGGGGCCTCGCCACTTGAAACTGGGTAAAACTGGCCTTCCACGGTCTGAGTGCTGAAGTTCCAATTTCGTCGCTGTCCGCTTTCTTTAGTGCTGAATGTCTTATCGCTGTAATTACACATCTTTTGATCAACACCATCAGACCTTTTCAAATCGTGTGGCAACGACATCACGTGCTGTTTCATTAGAACATTCGGTTATGCAATATGATACTACACTGATTCCCATCATTAGATGATTCGTTGTGGTTTCACCGTGTACCCAGCAGGTGGCAACATTGCTACAGTCAAGTGAGCCATGGGTGTTCAATGCGGTAGCAAATACCTTCCACAATCAGAGGATGAGTAACCTTGTCTGAGACTTGAAGGCTTAAATAGAGCTCCTAAAGCTAAGCCTAGTGGTGGGCAGGCGACATGGCTCCAGTCCTTGGGCTTCATATATGACGACCAGAGATCCACCGACACAGTGGTGTTGCCATTATTCAACTAGGCTATATTAGATATATACACGTTTGTAGGCAACTGTTTTTATATTCGGGCGTGATTCGAGAGGGTGTGGTGGTCGTGTTCTAGTAATACCCCCTCCCCCTCCCACGCGGCGCCCCCTTTCGGTTCCTCAACGTAGCGCGCCACTCCTCTCCTCCATGCGTCACGTGACATCTGTAGGAGCCGCAAACAGCGCGAGTCTCATCATCAGCACCGCATCGCCAGGCTAGCAGCCTTGAGACCCAACGACCAACCGACCCTCAGTAGTCAGTCATCACATAGACGATTCTAACGGAGTAGACTAGACTCCTAACGAGGCCATGGCGGGGCCCTGGTAAACCGACAAACAGATTTATTCTCTTTGTTCGTCTCGACGCACCGCTCGGCGCCACCGAGGAGGGGCCGCCAAATATCGCTCTCTCTCTGTGGCGGAGCAGAGGAGGGGAGACGGTAACAGAGAACCAAGGGATTTTTCTACGGGATAATCTAATGGCAGAGCGCGAGGCGTCGCCGTTACCACTGGAAGTTCGTGCCCGGCTGGCGGAGCTTGAGCTTGAGCTGTCAGAGGGTAAGAACACATCCCGCATGACCCATTATTCCCTTAATGTAGAGGAATCTCTACAGTAATGGCTCGTTCCCCCAGACCCCCTTTCTCTCCCCTGCTCCGCCCCTCCAGATGTTTGTCATAGCGGCCCTCCCAGCCTGCTCTAGCCGGGACACAGTAAGAGGAGAGCGGCAGCCCATTGCTGGATTCACCCACCTTTCTTTGTCTCTCTGGTGGTGACACGGACACACACACACACGGTCCGGTGCTCGGTTTGGGTATTAAAACACGGTATTTGACCTTGAGATCGGTATGGAGTAGACTACGGTTAGTCCGTGTGGCGGTGGACCTGTACGCCTGTGGTGTTCTGTGTGCGTTTTGAAGGCCTATGTGTCATGCTCAAACGGATGGGTTTAATAGCGATGCAACACTGCATTGTAGGGGACGGCGGTGTGTAACGGTGTGTGTCCGTTATCTGGCGGGGTGTTTTGGCCTGCACGCTCAGCGGGCAGATAAATAACGAGGTTTGGGTTTTTTTCCCCCGGCGTCGATTGCATCAAAAATAAAATAACTCACAATGTTTTAAATCCCAACCAAGCGGATCCACCAATGGAATGCAGTGATTTGTCAGATACATTTCTCATTTTTCTTTGCGTTATATAATGTTGACATATTTTATTCATACAGGCTACGTTGTGTACTCTATAAATTGCTGTCAACACAACGCTTTCTATGTTGTGTGTGGCTTAGCGGCCCTTGCGTGCTTTCGTGCATGTGTGCGCGTGCTTGCGTTTGTGTGTGTGGTTTACAGTACATTCAGGACACCCTGTTGAACGCGCATAACGTGTTTGTTGTTTCAACGTTTTCCTACTGCTGTCCCTGCAAACGCTGTTTACAGCAGAACCAGGACACGACAGGCGTCACCTATTGATGCCGAAAGACAGGTCCTGCCAGTGGGTTTGAAAGGTGGACCACAGACCTGAGTGTGCTGGGACGGGTCATTGCCTTCATCAGGTGTCACTCAGTCAAAACTTTGTCTCCTGGCCGATTGCTGGAAGCTTTACTTGAAGTCGGATGTAGGAGTGGGCAGATGGACCTCTCTACGCTGGTTCTGATTTTCTCCAGCCGTTCGCTCGCTCTGGTGCTCCTCAGCTCACACTCCCACATTCCTGTGCTCCTTCCTGTGGCCCATCAAGTGACTGTGCCATGGACACACTGTGTGTGTGTGTGTGTGTGCGCCACTGTGTGTGTGTGTGTGTGTGTTTGCATGTGCGCACGAGCAGGCATGCTTGCCGCGTGTGTGTGTCCGTGTGTGAGCCCCTGGGCTCAGCTCTGGACCCACGTAGAGACAGAGAGGACACTGGGACGTGGCTTTCAGCCTGACAGCCCAAGGTCTCCTAGCATGACGCATGCCCCGCCCTGTGTGTGTGTGTGTGTGTGTGTCAGTGTGTTTGGCTTGAGGTCAATCGGTTACTATGGCAGTTTTGTGTGTGTATTTATGATTGGCGATTGTAAAGCAGGAGTTTGAACAGGAGGGCGGAGGAAGTCAAGACAGAGTGGAAGAGATGCTTTGCCATTCGGTGTGATTTGATAAGTCCACGATGGCCAGTGCTGTAACCAATCACAGCTGGCCGGCCATTGTTGTGTTTCTGGGGATCAATGTGAGCACAAACACACACACAAACACTGGTTTTATTCCCATTCAAAATCAGATTTTCCCTAACATAAATTCTATCTTTAACCGCGATTGAACGCTTTTACCAAAAACCTTCTGTGCTATAAATATCCTTAATGCTGGTGGGGACCAGGTGAATGCCCCATCATGGGCATATTTTACTACCTTTCAGGGGTCGCGAAAGGATAGTGGAACGTGAAGACAAACAAACACACTTTCCCAGTTTCCCAACTGCGAGTTGGCTCGCAATCTTCACTCACTTGAAGGAAAATTGACATTGCTGGTCTTTAACAAACAGTCAGTACTGAATGGGAAAGAACTGACTTTTTTCTCTGCATCGTTAAACAGCTTCAGGTGGTTGTGACATGGCCTAAATGTTGTCTGTTAGCTGAATAATACTGTCAGAGACTGGGGCAAATGACATTTTGAGGCAAGGGAGAATACAAGATATGTCAGAAATGCGGATGTTGATTAAACTACTATATTCACACACACACACTTATTAGCCCAGTTTTCGCATCTGACGCTGGAAATCCAAGATGGCCGCCAGGCCTTCTCCAGGAGAATGGTTGCTAAGCAACTCCCTCCCTGCTCTGCTGTGCTGAGAGAGGAAGATGGCGTCTCCCTGTGGACCCCAAGTGTGCGTGTGTTGGTGTGTGTGCCTGTGTGTGTGTTTGAGTATGCATGCGTGTGTGAGTACAGAAACAGGAATGCCGTCATGCTGCTGCTGATCTGCCGAAAGGCCTCTCAGAGATAAAAAAAAAAAAAAAAAAACTAAACACGCACAGCCTGAATATCATAGCTAGCAACAGATGAGCAGATTGGACCCAGATGTTCTGGCCACCTTCCACGGTCAGATTGTGAAACACATACTCGTTCTCGCTCTTACAACCACACCCCCACCACATACACACAGGTTTGAGGTTTCTGAGGCCTCGTGTCAAAATCAGGGTTGACCAATACTATACACTTCCACTCAAACAACTCTCTCTCTCTCTCTCTCTGTCTCTATCTCATTCTAATTCTATCTCTCCCTCTCTTCTTCCTCCTCCCCCGCTCTCTCTTTCTGTCTTCTCTCTCTCTCTCTCCCTCCATCTCCCCCTCCCTATCTTCTCCCTCACTCTCCTCTGCCCCCCCTTTATCTCCCCCCACCCCCCACCCACCCTCTCTCTCTGCCAGGTGACATCACACAGAAGGGTTATGAGAAGAAGCGGTCTAAGCTGATAAGGGCCTACGTTCCTCATCCCGGAGGTATATGAATACATAGTGTCTGTCCTCTGCCAGAACCACGTCTGTTCTAGAACCACGTCTGTTCTAGTCTGCTGCTGTCTGTCAGTCTGGGTCAGTCACATGACGCGTCCCAGTATGTCAACCAAGCTGCATATTCAGTACGCTGTACGCTCCGCCCACACTGAGAATGCTGGCTGTGATTGGCTTGGACTGTGTGTCTGTTAGACCTCGCCTCATTGTCTTTCTTTCTGCCTTTTTTCTGTGTGTGCGTGTGTGTGTGTGTGTGTGTGTGTGTGTGTAGGTATGGAGGGTATGTCTCATCGCCCACCCTTCGGTCCCCCTTCTGCAGCTCGCTTCCACAGACGGCGCTCTTCCGGAACACGCGATGAACGCTACCGTTCAGGTACTCGCGCACGCACGCACGCGCACACACACACACACACACACCTTACAAACAACCTTATATTAGAGCAGTTCCAAGGTTCCCTGTAGATTCACAGTTAGGCTGACCTTTCACTTGTATGTGGAAGTGTTTTCTGAGATTGTCTCCCCCCCCCTGTCCTTCCTCGCCCCCATGTCTCTCCCCCATCTACCCCCGCCTCTCCCCCTTTTCCCCACATCTCCCCCCGTCTCCCCCCCAGACGTCCACAGCGAGGCGGTTCAGGCTGTGTTAGCTAGACATGTGGAGAGCAAGGTGGCCGTGCCCATGCCCTCCAAACGACGATCACTGGTGGTACAGACATCCATGGATGCCTACACACCCCCAGGTGAGACACACACACACACACTGTACATATCACGTTACTGTTATGTTAGTTATAGGCTATAAAGTGGGTATGTTCTGGTTATGTACGTTTTAGGCTATAATGTAGTTAGTTAATGGTTATGTTAGTTATAGGCTATAATGTAGTTATTGTTATGATTATGTGAGGCAGAGGCTATTATATGGTTATGTTATGATGATTTTAGTTATAGGCTGTAATGCAGTATCATCCCTTACCAGACCTGTCCCCTAGGTTTTGTTATGGTTATATGAGGTTGTATGATAGTGAGTGATGTTGTTGGAAAGTTGTAGGAAAGGTACTGACCTTCACTAGGCCTGTCCCCTCTGTGCTCAGACTCCTCGTCGGGCTCGGAAGAAGAGGCGGAGCCAGGCGACGACATGCCCGGGATGGAACACTGGATGGGTCGCCCCGCCCACCTAGGTCCGGCCCACCTGGGCTCCACCTCCTCGTCCTCCTCTTCCACCCAGAGTGGCGGTAGCGGTAACGCGGGGCGACTGGCCGACTCGCTCGCGCACACACACCTCTCGCACCCCCACCTGGCTCACACGCACCTCACCCACCCGCACCTGAGCCAGTCGCACCACGCGTCCACCCACCACTCCCAGACCCATCACGGTGAGTACGGCTGTGTTGGCTCCTCGTGCGTGCGTGCGTGCGTGCGCGTGCGCGCGCGTGCAAAGGGAGTGCATTGATATGGAATGTGTCCACAGGTATAAGCCACTTGTCCCTGAAGCGGAAGGCAGCTCTGGGCGTGGCAGAGAACGGGGGCTCTCTCAGGAGGTCCTGCGAGTTTGGCTCTGATATGCTTTGGCCTCCGCCTCTGGAGTCTGATGGTCAGTACTCATTCACACACACACACACACACGTTTGTTTTTATATCCTCATCACGCACACACACACGTTTGTTTTTATATCCTCATCACGCACACACACACTTTAACAATGTTTTGTTTGTTTAAGGAGTTGATGTGTCAGAGATCATTCATATGGAGATGGCGGGGTCAGAGGTAGAGATGGCGGGGTCAGAGGTAGAGATGGCGGGGTCAGAGGTAGAGATGGCGGGGTCAGAGGTAGAGATGGCAGGGTCAGAGGTAGAGATGGCGGGGTCAGAGGTAGAGATGGCAGGGTCAGAGGTAGAGATGGCAGAGTCAGAGGTAGAGATGGCAGGGTCAGAGGTAGAGATGGCGGGGTCAGAGGTAGAGATGGCAGGGTCAGAGGTAGAGATGGCGGGGTCAGAGGTAGAGATGGCAGGGTCAGAGGTAGAGATGGCAGGGTCAGAGGTAGAGATGGCGGGGTCAGAGGTAGAGATGGCGGGGTCAGAGGTAGAGATGGCAGGGTCAGAGGTAGAGATGGCGGGGTCAGAGGTAGAGATGGCAGGGTCAGAGGTAGAGATGGCGGGGTCAGAGGTAGAGATGGCGGGGTCAGAGGTAGAGATGGCGGGGTCAGAGGTAGAGATGGCAGGGTCAGAGGTAGAGATGGCGGGGTCAGAGGTAGAGATGGCGGGGTCAGAGGTAGAGATGGCAGGGTCAGAGGTAGAGATGGCGGGGTCAGAGGTAGGTATGGCAGGGTCAGATGTAGAGTTGGTGGGGTCAGAGGTTGAGTTGGTGGGGTCAGAGGTAGCGATGGCGGGGTCAGAGGTAGAGATGGCGGGGTCAGAGGTAGAGATGGCGGGGTCAGAGGTAGAGATGACGGGGTCAGAGGTAGAGATGGCGGGGTCAGAGGTAGAGATGGCGGGGTCAGAGGTAGAGAGTGAATTTCACAGTCATTTGTTGTAGGGTGACCAGATTGGTCATCCTGCATTTGGGCCCTGTTGTCCCACATTCCACGACTAAACATTAACGTGCTGCGTTTTATTAACAGCTTTAATTATGTTCGTTACTATAGGGATTTACGGCCTTATTTAACAGTACTACGTGTCATCTCTGTGAACATGAGCTAATTTAATGGAAACCTGTCAGTATATAACAGGAATGCATTTACCGTTGTCTGACACACCCTCGTCCGTGCGACAGTGACACGTGATTACGTATGTTAATTATTGTCTTAAATGTCCTCATATTGTCATCAATAACACGTCTACAGCAGCTGTATAACGCAGCGATTTAGTTCATGAGAGAGGCCTCTAGTCTGCTAGACTGCATGAAGACGGTTGGTTTGTCTTCCTCACTTGATTTCATTTCACTTTCATTTATTTGTGTTTCGGTGTTTGCTGCTAGAAAGGTCATTGTTATTGATTTTCTTCGGAGAATATTCATGATGTTGTATACTTTTCTGCATTGTTCCTCTGTAGTCTCGTCAGTGTGTCACTTCAGACCACATTGCTGTATTCTTTTCAGTCTTAAGACCTGTGTTGTGGCCTGACCTGGGGGCGTGAATAGTATTGTAATCTTTGTTTAGTGTCTCAGTGGGTCACGTAAAGGGTTGGTCACCAATTTGACACAAAATTGCGACTATAAATGTGTTCATTGTCATCTGTTCTGTACATGTGCCATAAGACTGCTCTCACTCTTTCCTTCCCCTGTCTTTCCCTCTCTACATCTCTCTCATTTCATTTCTCATTTCTCTCCCTCCCTTTTAAATCCTCCACTCTCTCTCTCTGTCCTTATCTCTCCCCTATATCTCTACTCTCTCTCTCTCTCATCTCTATTTTTCCATATCTGTCTTGCCCTTTATCTTACTCTCTCTTTCCCTCTTTCTCTCCCTCTGTTGGTTTTCTCTCCTTCTCTTTTAAATCCTTCACTCTCCTATTATCCCTCTCCATCCTTATCTTTCTCCTAAATCTCTCCATCTCTCTCTCTCTCCTTATCTGTCCCTATCTCTCTCTCTCTCCTTATCTGTCCCTATCTCTCTCTCTCTCCTTATCTGTCCCTATCTCTCTCTCTCTCCTTATCTGTCCCTATCTCTCTCTCTCTCCTTATCTGTCCCTATCTCTCTCTCTCTCTCCTTATCTGTCCCTATCTCTCTCTCTCTCCTTATCTGTCCCTATCTCTCTCTCTCTCCTTATCTGTCCCTATCTCTCTCTCTCTCCTTATCTGTCCCTATCTCTCTCTCTCTCCTTATCTGTCCCTATCTCTCTCTCTCTCCTTATCTGTCCCTATCTCTCTCTCTCTCCTTATCTGTCCCTATCTCTCTCTAGAGAATCACTCTGCTCCACCTGATGTGTCTGGGTATTCGTCTGACTCCTCCCACTCCCACCCCCACTCAGAGCGCCACATAGGAACCATCGCCCGGAACACCCAGAAGTATGGCAACGCTGAGCGCATGGAAACCGGGGACGGGGTCCCGGTCAGCAGCCGCGTGTCGGCCAAGATCCAGCAGCTGGTGAACACCCTGAAACAGCCCCGCAGGCCCCCGCTGAGAGAGTTCTTCGTCGACGATTTCGAAGAGCTATTAGAAGGTTAGGTGCCCGGCGAGCTTTATTTCCCCTGATGCTTTTCGGCGAAAGGAGGCAGTAATCCCCTGGGTATGTTTCACACGTAAATACGTGTCGATTACATCCCTCTCTTCTTGTCTGCGCGTCCGCAGTCCAGCAACCGGATCCCAAGCAGCCGCGTCCGGAGGGGGCAGAGATGTTGGCGGTGAGAGGGGAGGCGCTGGGGGTGGTGACCAACTGGCCGCCCTCCCTGGAAGCGGCCCTACAACGCTGGGGTACAATCAGCCCCAAAGCCCCCTGCCTCACCAGCCTGGACACCACCGGAAAACCGCTATATGTTCTCACATATGGTAACCGCAAGCGCACGCACGCAACACACACTTCACTTAATGTCAGCGTTCCCCTGATAGTAAAAGGGTCCTAACCCTCTCGGTTTTTACCCTGTTCGGTCCCGGTATCTATTTGACTAGACATGACAATTAATGTTGACATTTTACAGTGATATTTTACACAGACGTGATCAGGGTTCATTCCAGTCGCCTCCCCATTGACCGTCGTTCTTCTGCCGTGTTGAGACAGATACGTGTCCACACACCTGTGCGCCTGCAAATCTCCTGCAAGTCCTCCTTCGCCAAATGTCATTCATCTCCTCATGGAACCACGGCCACGGTGCTCCTGGTAATCCGCTGTCACACCGTGTGTCTGTAATTTAGCCGGGGGAGAACCAACCATATTATCACGACTCGCCAGACACAGAAGTTTGAGTCAAGCGCAAGAGCGCTGAAAAACATGGGAGATTCAAACAACGGGCTGCGGTTCACAGTCGTGAGGCGAGAGAATAAACGTGGTCACAAAAGTAGATGGAGAAATATCTAGGCACAGTCGGCCACAACAGAACACAGGTGCGCGTCAACACATTGGGGAGGCGTGGTTGATGAGATCGAGAAGCCCGGAACGAGGACGTGACACACGTTTTCTAAGCACAACCCTCAGTGTGAACTGTTTGTAGCCCAGTCCGATACCTTACAGTCGGAATCACGCGGAATGACAACCTGGCCGCCAAAAACAGGCCTTTTTCAGTGTTTTAAATAGACTCGACATCGAGCGTCCCGTCTTCCTCACGCTGGCACGTTGTGATTGTTTGTCTCTGTCAAAGTACTTGTCATTTTAATAATTTGCATGATGTTAAAAGATTCTGTTAGATGTTTTTCTTCCCGTCATGTAAAATGAGGTAGAATGTCATGAAATGAGGTTATTTCCCTACTCATGTGTGTTTATATGCCTGCAAGGATTTTTCCTTCAGAAATGTCCGGTATCTCGGAAACTCCGCCCCCATGTCTCCCCCATCTTGCGCTCACTTCTTGTTTTGCAACCTGCCAATTTTCAAAATAAGAGCCCAGGCGCACACTTACACCTGTGTCTTTTCCATAGGAAAGCTGTGGTCTCGGAGTATCAAGTTGGCCTATAACATCCTCCACAAGCTGGGCAGCAAGCAGGAGGCCATGGTGCGCCCGGGGGACAGGGTGAGTACAGGTCGAACGTGTCCTCTGAATTAAATAACAGTGTATGTGGTATTCATACACTGTGTTTATGGTAGCGTGTTGTTAACGCCAGACAATGTACTTGGTACATAACGGGGAGCGTGTGAAGTGTTGTTCCCCTGTTTCTTGAGTTAAAATAAATACTAGAATCATCTGGTATTTAGTAGTCGTTTCACAAGTGAATAAAAGCCAGTCGAACTACGGAAAATAAACTGTTTTTAATTGTGCTTCTCCAATCTGCCAGGTGGCGCTGGTGTTTCCTAACAACGACCCAGTGGCCTTCATGGTGGCTTTCTACGGCTGCCTGCTGGCTGAGGTGGTCCCAGTGCCCATAGAGGTGCCCCTCACACGCAAGGTACATCTAGGGAAGGGCTGGTCCCCCGGGGCGGGGAAACCAAAACGTCTGGCTTTAGTTTCCAGCTGGTAGTTCATCCTGGTGTCCGGGGAGGACATTGTGTCTCTACTGAATAGCCCAGGTCAAAGCTGAATAGCCCAGGTCAAAGCTGAATAGCCCAGGTCAAAGCGGAATAGCCCAGGTCAAAGCAGAATAGCCCAGGTCAAGTGGATTCATAAATGTGTGTTGTGTGTGTGAAACGTGTAGTCAGTGGTCCAACCACACAACCCTGGGGAACACCCTATTTGGCGGACGCGCTGTTCGTTGCGTGTGACGGTGTGGGACGGAAGCACACTCACCCATGTGTGTTAACGTGTTTACTATTCCTCTGCCGGTCACAAACGTCTGTCTCGTCCAATAGGACGCTGGCAGCCAGCAGATTGGATTCCTGTTAGGGAGCTGTGGTGTTACCGTGGCGCTGACCAGCGATGCCTGTCACAAAGGACTGCCCAAGAGCGCCACAGGAGAGATACCCCAGTTCAGAGGTGGGTGGATGCATGCGTACGTCTCCAGCACGGGGAAATAGCATGGTGTATTAGTTATCTGTTTCCTTAATATATTTACATGCAGCAGTTGCCTCTCTCTTTCCCTCTCTCTACCTGTATCATCTCTGTTAATCCCTCTTTATATTCTGCATCTCTCTGTCTGTCATTCTCTTTCCTTTCTCATTCTTTCTTCTCTCCCTTCATCTTTCTCGCTCTCTTCCTCTGTCTCAATCAGGCTGCCCACCTGGATGCTTCAGGGAATTAGCGGGACAGGTGTAGGTTTGAGGACAGGTGACAGATGTGGGCTGGAGGGAAACCGAGAATGTGCTCTGTTGACGGCGGCTGGTGGTGTGGGTGGAGAGGCCTGAGCGGGACAGGGTCTCTGACTTTACCCTGCTGTAGTGAAGGCCTGAGCGGGACAGGGTCTCTGACTTTACCCTGCTGTAGTGAAGGCCTGAGCGGGACAGGGTCTCTGACTTTACCCTGCTGTAGTGAAGGCCTGAGCGGGACAGGGTCTCTGACTTTACCCTGCTGTAGTGAAGGCCTGAGCGGGACAGGGTCTCTGACTTTACCCTGCTGTAGTGAAGGCCTGAGCGGGACAGGGTCTCTGACTTTACCCTGCTGTAGTGAAGGCCTGAGCGGGACAGGGTCTCTGACTTTACCCTGCTGTAGTGAAGGCCTGAGCGGGACAGGGTCTCTGACTTTACCCTGCTGTAGTGAAGGCCTGAGCGGGACAGGGTCTCTGACTTTACCCTGCTGTAGTGAAGGCCTGCCAGCTGCTGAGGCCGACACCAGAGGGGGTTCGGAGACTATTGTCCTCGCTGATTCTTTTGGGATCTGTGCGGTCAGAAACCCTGCAGGGATGGTTGTTTACGGGCTTAAAGACACTAGGCTGCCAGAGAGGATCATGGGAGAGCCGATAAGGAGGTTATGGGGGGGGGGGGGGGTACAGCAAGGGAGGTGTCGAGGTAATGCTGACTTTTAACCCTCCGTGCCCGGGGAGTGTGCGGCCATGTGGTTTTAGGCGCCAGGAGGGTAGCGGATGCCGTGGAGGGCTTCTGCAGCGGGGGGTTATGGGGTCTGAGACCACGAAAGTGACTGACACTATTTCATGTGTTTTCTGTGTGTGAGGCTGGGGGTGGTCTTCAGTGTGTGTGTGAGGCTGGGGGTGGTCTTCAGTGTGTGTGTGAGGCTGGGGGTGGTCTTCAGTGTGTGTGTGAGGCTGGGGGTGGTCTTCAGTGTGTGTGTGAGGCTGGGGGTGGTCTTCAGTGTGTGTGTGAGGCTGGGGGTGGTCTTCAGTGTGTGTGTGAGGCTGGGGGTGGTCTTCAGTGTCTGGATGTTTGTGTGTGAGGCTGGGGGTGGTCTTCAGTGTCTGGATGTTTGTGTGTGAGGCTGGGGGTGGTCTTCAGTGTGTGGATGTTTGTGTGTGAGGCTGGGGGTGGTCTTCAGTGTGTGGATGTTTGTGTGTGAGGCTGGGGGTGGTCTTCAGTGTGTGGATGTTTGTGTGTGAGGCTGGGGGTGGTCTTCAGTGTGTGGTTGTTTGTGTGTGAGGCTGGGGGTGGTCTTCAGTGTGTGGATGTTTGTGTGTGAGGCTGGGGGTGGTCTTCAGTGTGTGGATGTTTGTGTGTGAGGCTGGGGGTGGTCTTCAGTGTGTGGATGTTTGTGACGGATCTCGGTATTCAAGCAGGGAAAAGGGCTAATATGTTGCGTTGAATGCAGGTTGCGTGGCTAACGGGTAAGAACCAGGTCAAAGGGACCGGGTCACAGCCAGAAGAGCACCACTCCAAGCTTAGTTCCTCTCTAGATTTCTTCCTACATTTCGGCCACTCTTAGGGAGTTTTTCCTAGTCACTGTACTACTGTTGTTGTTTGCTCCTTGGGGTTTCAGGCTGGGTGTTTTGTAAAAGCACTTTGTGACAACTGCTCATGTAAAAGGGCTTTAAAAGTACATTTGATTGATTGAAATAAATGTGATTGATTTTCTCTCTCTTCCTCTCTTTATCCCTATCTCTCTCCCTCTTCCTGTCTCTCTCTCTTTCTAGGATGGCCCAAGTTGCTCTGGTTTGTAACCGAGTCCAAGCATCTCTCCAAACCACCTAGAGACTGGTTCCCTCACATCAAAGATGCCAACAATGACACGGCATACATAGAGGTAACCTAGCCTGGACATATCTGTTATAAACACAACTTCTGGGGTAAATCAACACAAATTCTTGTGGCAATAGCTTTCCAGTGGGGCTCCAAGTTATTTATTTGTCACTCTACAAAGACACTCATTTGAACTTGTATTACGTCTCCCCCCTTCTCCCCCGCCCCCGCTCCCCCCCCCCCGGCAGTATAAAACATGCAAAGATGGGAGTGTCCTGGGGGTGACCGTCATGAGGATCGCTCTGCTTACTCACTGTCAAGCCCTCACACAGGCCTGTGGCTACACAGAAGGTATGACACACATTGCTTACACACACACACTCTCTCTGTCGCACTCAGACATACACACATACACACACACACACCCCACTGACAAACACGGCCAATTAATCACCTTGGGGCACTGAGGTGAACTAGTGGTTAGGGGCATCTGACTTGTGTCCGATAGGTCCTTGGTTCTAATCCCCCAACCGCCAAGGTGACAGTTAACCCTTACTGCCCCCCCCCCAGGATGTTGCTGTACATTTTTATTAGTTCTAAATCAACATGTCTGGTTAAATAACTGTAAAATTAAAAATATAAAAAATCTACAAATACATTTGTTTTTCTCATGTCCTCCTCTCCCTGTTTCTCTCCGTTTCTCTCCCTCTCTTTCCTCTCTCGGCAGCGGAGACCATAGTGAATGTTCTAGATTTCAAAAAGGACGTGGGACTGTGGCACGGAATCCTCACGGTAGGACTTGGCACTAGATGTCAGGGGTCAGGGTCAGTATAATAAGGGTTAGAGGTTGAAGGTTAAAGGTTGTGTGTGTGTGTGTGTGTGTGTGTGTGTGTCTTATCTCCAGAGTGTGATGAACATGATGCATGTGATCAGCGTCCCCTATTCTCTGATGAAGGTCAACCCGTTGTCCTGGATACAGAAGGTCTACCTCTTCAAAGGTCTGACAAGGAGAATGAACACGACAATCTATAGGGCAATCATTCTCAAGCCGTACAACAGTCATCGAGAAGTATACAATGTCAACACTGTGTGTGTGTGTGTGTGTGTGTGTGCGTGTGTCCAGCTAAGGTAGCGTGTGTGAAATCCAGGGACATGCACTGGGCTCTGGTGGCTCACAGAGAACAGAAGGACATCAGT
>NC_047589.1:27179183-27264183 GCF_011004845.1 Esox lucius
CTCCACCACCCTCAGACATCGACCAGAGCACAGCCCAGCGAGCCAGGAGAGGACAGGACAGGGATGAGTGGAGCCCGTCATACCATCACCCAGACAGAGCAGGCCTCTCTCCTTCCCTTCTCCACTCATTCATTATACCATGCTCACACCATGATCCCACCTATTGATTTCAGCTTAAGTAATGAGCCAGCTTATCCAAAAATCTTTAGCGTTTGGGCTCAAGTTAAGGGAATCGATGGGGGCCATTTCCCTTTTTGAACAGCACACGCAGGCTTTTTATGTACAGAGGGACAGGACAAATCCTGAAGCTGATAAATCAATAGGGCTTTCTGTCGATGGACACACACACACACACACACACACACGCACACACAGCTGACTAATAGTATTTTTTAAGGCAATTAAAGTGAGCTGTAAACGTATGAAGGCCAATCAATGTGGATGTGGTCTATTATCACTGCATGTGTGTTAGTCAGCTGATATAGTGGGAGTGTGTATGTGTGTTAGTTAACTCATATAGTGGGAGTGTGTATGTGTGTTAGTTAACTCATATAGTGGGAGTGTGTATGTGTGTTAGTTAACTCATATAGTGGGAGTGTGTATGTGTGTTAGTTAACTCATATAGTGGGAGTGTGTATGTGTGTTAGTCAACTCATATAGTGGGAGTGTGTATGTGTGTTAGTCAACTCATATAGTGGGAGTGTGTGTGTGTGTGTTAGTTAACTCATATAGTGGGAGTGTGTATGTGTGTTAGTTAACTCATATAGTGGGAGTGTGTATGTGTGTTAGTCAACTCATATAGTGGGAGTGTGTATGTGTGTTAGTTAACTCATATAGTGGGAGTGTGTATGTGTGTTAGTTAACTGATATAGTGGGAGTGTGTATGTGTGTTAGTCAACTCATATAGTGGGAGTGTGTATGTGTGTTAGTTAACTCATATAGTGGGAGTGTGTGTGTGTGTTAGTTAACTCATATAGTGGGAGTGTGTATGTGTGTTAGTTAACTCATATAGTGGGAGTGTGTGTGTGTGTTAGTTAACTCATATAGTGGGAGTGTGTATGTGTGTTAGTTAACTGATATAGTGGGAGTGTGTATGTGTGTTAGTCAACTCATATAGTGGGAGTGTGTATGTGTGTTAGTCAACTCATATAGTGGGAGTGTGTATGTGTGTTAGTCAACTCATATAGTGGGAGTGTGTGTGTGTGTTAGTTAACTCATATAGTGGGAGTGTGTATGTGTGTTAGTTAACTCATATAGTGGGAGTGTGTATGTGTGTTAGTCAACTCATATAGTGGGAGTGTGTATGTGTGTTAGTTAACTCATATAGTGGGAGTGTGTATGTGTGTTAGTTAACTCATATAGTGGGAGTGTGTGTGTGTGTTAGTTAACTGATATAGTGGGAGTGTGTATGTGTGTTAGTTAACTCATATAGTGTATGTGTGTTAGTTGTGTGGTTTTGTCTATTAACACTCCTTTAACACTGATTTAGAAGAGGCTTTAGAGTGGTTTCTCAAAAACCCAGAAAAAATTTAATAAATAAAATGTTTTGTTGGATTTTCACAAAATTGATTCAAAGGAGTAGTCTTTTAAAGCAAAGATTGTTGACACAATATCTGATATCAAAGCATGTTTTTTCTTTTGGTCTGGTTTTGGTGACAAGTCCCTCATTAAAAAGCTGTGGGTGTACTGGAGTACTGGAGTCATCATAGACCAGGGTAGAGACCTAAACCTAATGGAAGTACAGCAGAGTTTGCCAAACCCAGATCCACAGACAGTTTCTGAAACATTGTGGACGATGGTGGCGCAATGGAGTGCAAACATTTACACAAGTAAAAGATGTTATGTGCCAAAATCAGTGTTTGGCACATACAGACTACTTTCAGTTTCAGTCCTAGTTAACGGATCATGAACTTCCCAGTACCACTTTGATGCTTACAGGACAAAACTTTTTTGTTTCCCATAGCCCCTAGAAAGGTTTAGCCAATATCATTGTATTTTTCTATGCATGCTGCCTCAACAATAAGAAGCCCACAATTTGTTTCAAAAGGATTGAGAAAGGCTGCCCTACACGACTCTGTACTCCGCTGTCTCCTTCTGTCAGAACACAGTCAATTCAAACCAACAATTTGTAGAATAATGATGTTTATTATCTTTACGTTTCAGGGGATTCATTTGATTTTGTTATGCTTGTGCTCTCACATTTGGAGAAAACATGGAAACGTAAGGAAACCCAAAAATGGCAGCTGGCTCCGGCGTTCCAGGTTTTCCTCAGACTCTTTCCGGTGTGTACATTCGGAAACCCAACCTAAAGACAACGCTGCTAATAGATTCCCCATAAATATTTATTGGATTGCAATTCATAGATCTGCGACAGGTTTCGTGTAACCCCCCTCACACACATACACACACTAATCTGTAAACACTCACTCAATTCAAAAACTCCACCCCTGTATTAATAACTGACACTGAATCGTTGTATGTAAAAGGGGTTGTTTCTATTTACAGCGTAACGTAGGCGGTGAGACACGTTGACCGGTTTGTTGGTTGTCGAGCCCTGGTTCAAGGATAATACGAGAAAAAGGCACACTCTCAAAACGACGCAGAGCCACGAGGCGAGTGCTCTTTAGATGCCCCCCCCCCGTCATCTGTGCCTAGGAGTTGACAGGTCGGTAGGGCTGGGGGTTGTTTGTGGGCCGAGCCGGTTAAAATGACAGGAGGTGATTCTTATTTTGAAGTTACATCATCAACGTCAAACAATTTGACCTGGGAATCCAAAATAAAGCCCTTGACATTTTGTGAGGAATTTTATAATTAAAGTGATTGTTTTTGTGGCATTTCGGTCAATGGACAAATGCTGACTTCAATAAGAACGGTGCGTCACTTTTTATTGTCAGATGCAAGAACCCACGTGCCCATGTGGAAAGATATTTATATCTCAGTCTGCTTGGGCATTTTGTGTGGATAACATATCATATTCATAACATCATATTTATAACATAATGAGTGGAATTAAATTCAGGAGAGTGAATAGAAATGCAGCATCATGTATTTTTATACCTTGCTGGGAACCCGTCAACTTAATCTGGTTTACAGCCAGGTCAGGCAACTAATATTCAGATAGGGGTGTAATTCTAGGTTAAATCAGTTTACCAAATAAGAAAAGGGCACACAACAGCTGACTCTGCGAATACTCGATTAGCATCTAGCATTAGCATCCCATTAGGTTAGCATAGTGTCCTTGTGTCTCCCACTAGACCCGTGCTTTGAACATGCCGTAATTCTTGTTAGCATCCAATGTTAGCATTGACCAACTGAACTTCCCAATCAAACTGAAAGAGTTTTTGCTAATGCACATTAGTGCACATTAGTGCATTAGCTCAAGTAATGGCTTCGCTAATGCATATGGTAAGTGAAAAAAGGTGAGGACTTCACTTAAGAAATTGGATTAACTATGAAAAGAACTCCAGACCTAAGAACAGTGAGAAAAATATACTGTTGTATAATTCAAAACAGCTGAAAACTGATAAATAGTTGCAGGCAAAATTGTAGAATCAAAGAAGCCAAAAACAAAGGAGCATTTATTTGGATGAATTCCACATGACAACATTGTTTATGATGCACTACCCAAATAGTTGTTTAACTACGACGTGCAAAATTGTTGACATTGAAAATGTGCCAATAAAATGTGCAAAAAATAAACATTTTCACCTTGCCACCATCTTGGATCTTGAAGATGGATACTCAGCTAATGCAAAGATAGCTATTAGCTAACACAATTTGCAATACATAAAATTATCTAACATGGATTTTGTGATAAGCAGCGGTGAAAAAGTAATGAAAAGTCTCAAGTACAAGAAGGCTAACATAATATGGCCGTTGTAAATTAAATGCCAAAAATACTAAAATGGAAAACAGCCATTGCAGCAAAGAAACCAAGGTTTAGGTCATGTCTGATTTTTGTCTGCATGTGTATTTCTATTTATTATAATGCTATATACTGTCTTAATGAATAAACACTGCCCAGATAAATATATTTTACTCTTATTTTTCACTTATGTAAGTCTCTCTGGACCGCAGCTTCTCCAAAGTTAATAAAACGTTTTATCCCCAAGTGTAATGTTAAGGCTTCTATTCCTTTGTTCTCCTTTTATACCACTACTAATACTGCTACAACTGATACTACTAATATCACTACAACTGATACTACTAATACTACTACAACTGATACTACCAATACTACTACAACTGATTCTACTACTAATACTACTGATTCTACTACTAAAAAATATTCTACTACTACTGCTACAACTGATTCTACTAATACTACTACAACTGACTATACTACTACTGCTACAACTGATTATACTACTACTTCTACAACTGACTATACTACTACTGCTACAACTGATTCTACTAATACTACTACAACTGACTATACTACTACTGCTACAACTGATTATACTACTACTTCTACAACTGACTATACTACTACTGCTACAACTGATTCTACTAATACTACTACAACTGACTATACTACTACTGCTACAACTGACTATACTACTACTGCTACAACTGATTCTACTAATACTACTACAACTGACTATACTACTACTGCTACAACTGATTCTACTACTACTACTACAACTGACTATACTACTACTGCTACAACTGATTCTACTAATACTACTACAACTGACTATAATACTACTGCTGCAACTGATTCTACTAATACTACTACAACTGACTATACTACTACTTCTACAACTGACTATACTACTACTGCTACAACTGATTCTACTAATACTACTACAACTGACTATAATACTACTGCTACAACTGAATCTACTAATACTACTACAACTGACTATACTACTACTTCTACAACTGACTATACTACTACTGCTACAACTGATTCTACTACTACTGACACTACCACTACACTGCGTCTCCAACTTCTGCTATTACTACTACCACAACAATACACTACTACTTCTATTATTACTGCTGCTGGTACTAAAAATACAACTACATTGGCTTGGTCACAGGGGGTGGAAATACAAGTGAAAGACCAATGGGATGAACAAATCACCCAAGCGTTGTTTACTGGCGATGACTGAAGCCATTATATAATCTGACTTAAATGACAAACTGTTCCACACGCCATAGAAGACTCCACCCAAAACAGAGCAGAGTTACGCCCCTCCTCGTTAACACAGACCGCACTTGACTACCAAACCCAGCCGCAACCAGAGACACTGTCAAGACCAATACGCACACATACGGCGTGTTGCGACGGCACACCCCAAACACACACACACACACACACACACACACACACACACAGACAGAGGCCAGGTTGTAAATCAACAGAGCTTTGTCTTGGTGAAAGCAGTGGCCACTACAGATGGGAGGAGGGCTCCTGTCTGACATGAATCTGCGGCGACGGTTCTCCTGATGGGCGCGCCTGGCCTTCCTCTTCCCATGTCCCCCGACTCTCTCCCAACCGAAAGAAACACCGCCCGTCACCCCGTCTGGCGTCCCCATCTCTCTTCTTTCCAAACATTCACCATGCCTGAAGCTGCGGCTGGGGTTCAAAGCTGCCTGAAGTCAGTCCGTGGCGAGGGTGGCGCTAATGGGCGCCGGCACTCTGTCCGTCCATCCTGTGGTCAGAGACTGAGAGACACGCCAGCTGAGTGACCTATAGCAAACCACCGTCACACCAATACGGGGGAAGTGTCCTTGGACCTCGTATAAACAGACTCCCGTAGCAGCCATACGGAATGTCGCAGTGCACCCGCTGAAACGCCTGTCCCTCTCCTTTCGCGTCAGTGGTAACGCACGCACACGCACGCACACACTGAGATACAGAGGGAGGCTGCATATCCAGCATGAATCCTCCTGAGAGGCCTGACTCACCGATGCATCTGAATATTTAATTAGGCTCCTCATTACAGGATAACTAGTGTTTATTAAATCTGCTGAAACTCGTTTGCTAGCACATGCTGTATAGAAGACAAGCTGGCGCTGAGGAGGGGGAAGACGAGAAGTGACTGGAATGTATTCAACAGCTGTTTGTCATCAGATGGCTTCTCACTAAATACGCATCCAAACCTGAAACAAAAAAACATTACTTAATGTGAAAAATAAACGTATAATATACTTAATAATGTACTAATGTATATTAAATAATTAAGAAATCAGTAAAAAATAAATAATATATATATATATATATATATATATATATATGTATATATATATATAAAATAAAACCAAGGTTTCTGTAATTGATGGTTTTTGGATGATAAAATTAATTAAAAGCTGATAAATAAAACTGTAGCCAGCCAAATGCACTGGGGACGCCTATCACATAACCTGATTTCACGCTTCAGCACCAATCGCACCCACGCATGCGTGTACTTCTAAAAGGACTGAGAGCAATAGAAAGGAGCTGTTGATTGTCAAGATCTAGGCCTTCTTCAATCATTTAAAATGAAAACAAAAACAGTATGCTTATTAAGCCTACAAGAATGTCCTCGCTATTAACAAGCTGAAATATTGTTGTAGACAAAGAACAGAAGAATGCTGGCGAAGGCAAAAGCACATCGATCTGCAGCAGTCGCTCAAATAATTCTTGAGTTTGAGTGTTGAGTAGTGGAAGGCTGCGTAACTTATGTTTTGGTTCCACAAAGCTCTGTTCATCGATATCATAGAATTTTGCACAAAGATGTTGGTGGGTCTAGGTCAGCAGGTTCATGGAAAGGAAAAAGCGTATTAATCCTGTGGGAAGATTAACTGAGGCGATCAGTATGATTAACCATAAGAAACCATAACAAATCATCCAGGGAAAAAAGATCATGAAAAAACAAAAAAACTGTCAACAAAAATTTGTCCACGAACTGCACTATTTCGGATGAAGTTCGGTAGGCTCTAGGATAGCTAGCAAAAAATATTTTGCCTGTGGCCAGAAATCTGGGAGTTTTCTTTGATCCAGACTTACAATTTGAATATAACACAAAAAAACTGGTGCAGTCATTAGGAACTTAGGAACATTGCCAAAATAAGATCGGTTTTGTCTTTTGAGGACAGTGAGAAAATTATGCATTCTTTCATTTCATCTCACCTAGACTACTGTAATGCTTTGTTTACATGCCTCAACAATAAGTCCCTAGGTAAACTACAAGTTGTACAGAACTCAGTTGCCAGACTTCTTACAAGGACTAAATCAGGTCTCATATAACCCCATTGTTGGCAGCTCTACATTGGTTACCGGTGAAGTTCAGAGTAGATTTTGAAATTCTACCTATAATTTTAAGGCACTACATGGTTTGGCACCTGATTACACTAGTGACATGCTCAACCCTTACAGTACTACTAGGCCTCTCAGGTCAGATGAAAAAGGACTTCTGGCTGTCCCAGAGTCTAGACTGAAAACTAAAGGGAACCGGGCCTTAAGACTCTGGAACAGCCTACCACAGCATGTCAGAGATGATATGTCAGTGTTTTCTTTTAAATCTTACCTAAAAACTAATTTTTATAACATGGCTTTCACAAATATTTTATCATTGTTATTTTATATTTTGTTTATTCTTTTCACATTTTTTACATAAAAAATAAATAATATATTTGATTTTTTTATATATTTTTTTATTATTATTTTAATGTATTACTATTTTTATTGTGTGTAAAGCACTTTGTGTAATTGTACTAGAAAAGTTCTATACAAACACATTTATTATTTTTATTATCAGTAGGCCTACTAACAAAGAGTTGCCAGAAGTTACAGACAGAAGTGAGAGGACAAGATTTGGAAAGGACAAGATTTGGAAAACTGTGCAAGCAACAAAACGTTTTGTTTTATTACAGATTCACAGGCTGGTGTCTTTTCTCTTAACACAAATTACCCTTATCATAAACATTGATGTTTTTTTGGCCTTCTGGGATATGCATACAATGCATATGAATGGCTGGTAAATGTATCACATTTCTGACAAGTGATCTTGTTCTAAAGTTTACTACAATAAAAGGAAACAACCTTCAAAATCTCATTTAGTTTTTACTTTGGACAATAATCAAATTGGGATTTCAATGCCTTTGTGTCTGGGGATGAGATATTATTTTATATTTATAAAAGATACGAAAAATGCTCTACTAAGCCCTCTGACAAATGTATTAATCATACTGGTTATGTCATTTTACCAGATAAGTACACTAATAAGAGATTGTTATCTACAGCAACGACCTGGGAGCAAATTGGCTTAACTTTCTTGTTCAGGGACAGAACAACATCTAGAACCAGCGGCCTTTCGTTTACCGGCCCAATGCTCTTGACCAGTAGGCTACGCTGTAGCCAAACAGTCCATGTTTAATAAAGTTAAATCCAGATCACGCAGCATGAAGAAGGCCGACTGACACCAGGCCAGGGTGCAAGCCGTCCTCAAACCTGACGTCTGACTGAAGTAGCCACAAAGAAAAATACAGCATGAAATAAAAATGCAAAAAAAATTATTTATCACAGAGGCCAAGCACGGGCCCCACTCACCGCGGGCCTAGTGTAGCCACACCCTCTGCATCCCCGATAGCTACGCCAGTGAGCAGACCTGAGCGCCAAGGTACAAAATACCCTGTCCTCAATGAGTAGAGGGAACACTTCGCATAAATAAACACACGAGGAAAACGTATTCCGCTTCAGGACACTCTGAATCTCTTAGGCAGGCAGACTACAGAGCAGAGGAAAAAGGCAGATCGGCAGTCAAGGCCTTTTTCAGATTGTGTTTTCGGTCCTCAATCTGGCAGGTGAATACTGACAGGAATGTGGTTTCAAAGAGGCTCGGCATGTGCAAAGCCATTACTAGTTACCACAATGGCCGTCGCCAAAAGAGGTGAGCGTACCGGTCACCACACAGGAGAGGTAATAGTGTAGCGCACTGAGCATACATTGTATGAATGAGACATACCAGAGGGGAAAATCCTACTCGTCCTAACTGACAAAAATAGACATGGCCATGAAGCTACTGAAGGAACCAGGAAAATAATCCTTGTGAACATTCTTTTTACCACGAACATCACCTTGAAACCAGACTAGAACATGAATGTGTGATATTTTTTGCAATATGGTGAGCGTATACTGTGAATAATGTCCTTGGAACCTTCATTATGAAACGGGTTATATCTGCAATCTGATTGGCTTAAATGGGATTCGAAGCCTTCTGTTTTGTGTGTTTTGAAGTGCTTCAGGAAGCATTGGGTGAAACCTCTTCAGATGACCTGAACAAATTGACAACTAGCATGCCAAAGCTCTGCAAGGCTTTAATTGCTGAAAATTGAGGATTCTTTAAACAAAAGCAAAGTTTCGAGGACACAAATATTGTTTCAAATAAAAATAATAATTTGTGATATTTCCTACTCATTTTGCTGTATTTCCTGTTTAAACTTTGGTTATTTCATGTGTGTTTTCATGGGAAACAAGGACATTTCTAAGTGACCACAAACATTTGAACAGTAGTTATATACATATATAATTCAGAAAATCACTTCTAAGAAAAAAATATATCAATAAACAACTATAAAATCTAACAAACAAAAAATGTGTAAAACATATATATAAAATAAAAAAAACGGTATTAGCTTTGGTATACGCACACACACACACAAACACACACAAACGTACATTCAGTAGTTCTTCAGTCATAAATTACCATGCTGAGCCCTGTGTGGTACCAGCTTATGCCAGATTCGGGCTTTTCCCCTGTTTTCCCATCCTCTGTCAAAGACCTACTTAGTTCCTCATCTTCATTATGCCAGTTAACAGAATTAGCATTGTTAGCATCGTTAGCCAGATGAGCTGAGTAGTGCTATGTCTCTCTCTCTCTCTCACACTTCCTCTCCCCTTAATTCTCTCTCTCACTGTGTGTAAATAAGTAAGAAAACAACCCTAAAATATGTATGCTCTGAATATAACCATTGCTTTATTGCTCACACAACACTTGCTTGTTATTTCAATGAGTATGTGTGAATTATAGTTGTCCCTACACATTTCTATTCATAGAGGCTGGTGTAAAAAGCCCAAGTGGGTAGTATATGTATATTGCGTAGATAAAAGGCGTGCCACAAACTGCCCCAAGGCCAAACGTTGACTCAGTCAGTTCGAGTAGACACCTTCTCCAAGCATCAACACAGCGGCGACTGATCCGGTCTCCGCGCAACGCACGACATGCGCCGACCGCGACAGCACAGCAATAGGACAAATACCGGAGCTCTGCTCCATTTAGTGAAATTAAACATTTTCTCATCAGCCGCAGGGAAGCGAGCCGAGTGATGCATTATTCATATGTACTTCACAAAGGAACATTAATCAATTATGAAGATATGAAGAACGGTAAGTAGGAGATGGAAGACAAGGCCAGCAGTATTAACATGCAACCGCATCATGAGGCCTTTCTCACAGATCAATACTTTGTAGATTAATTTTGAGTAGTTGTGCCAAGATGCGCAAGGGGGAATGCAGAGGGTGGGGGGTGGGATGGGGGGGTGGTTGTAGGTTGGGGTGGTCAGAGGTCTGAATTAACATTTCTTTCCATTTGCTTTATTTTTTTATTTTTTTCATTTTCAGTACTGTGACTTCGTCTACACAGCGAAGGAGAAAGGAGAGGGACCTTCAACTGGGGAAAAAAAAGAGAAGAATGAAACACGCTGAACGTCTGAACATCATGACATGAAGGGGAGAAAGGCAGAATGACATGCTGAGGAGGGAGACAAAGGGCCTGGTTACAAAGACAAGTGAGACAGAAGGAATGACAGGGAACTTCTCCTATTGAAATTCTAAAATAAAAGATAACTTTGAGGAAGATGAAACTCTGAAATATTGTACTGCAACTTAATTTCTAGAATAAACACACACACACACACACACACACACACGCACCCACACTTTAGTCATGATTCCAGCGGCCTGAAGATGAACGGTCTTTGTGTGTGAAGTAGTGATGGAGGACAATACTGACACTGTTACACGTAGTCTTTCACATCTCGTAGTGTAGTTTTCTTCCTTCAAAATGTCTCCATCTCCTAGGGCATCAATTTGTTTTCAGCATTTTTACTTCCATTATTAATTATGAGGCTGGTACAAACTAGCACTCCTAGCATGGACCGACGTGAAGATGTTTCTGTAGTTCGCTCACTAATTTTAAACCTTAAATACTAGTTGAAGTTTACATTCGAATAGTATATATTTATAACATTAAAATGCAACGTGAACATGGTTCTCATTACCAAACACTTTTTGACGTTTCTGTAAACACTCCCCAAAACAATTTCAGTTTTAGCCGGGACCATTTATTTTACCAGTTAATTTGGTTAAAAACACAAAAAAACACTAGTCTAACATTGCTGAATGTCATTGTGATCTATCTTAAGACGAATGCACTTCAAACGACTGTGGATAAGAATGTTGACTAAATCCTTAAAACATCACATGTAATCTGCTGCCTCCTGTGCAAGAATTTGGCATTACTATTTCAGCGAACTCTCTCCTTCATATTTTCCACCTTCTCTCCTGTAATAACAAATAAAATGTTAAAAAAAATATTATAAAAACAAAAACAATTTCATTTAATTTCTTCAACACAATGCCTTTAGAATGATTATCTCCTGGCAGGTTATCTCCCTCTTACCACGATAGATATTCTCATTACTGAAAAAACTAGAAAGCACAGATTGAGAAAATCTAGAAGGATCATTACTCTACCAAAATGGAGGCACAAATGTACTTTGGTAATGTGGTAATTTGATGGCTAAATCATAATAGCTGGCTCTTATTACTTGCACACTGAAAGAGCCTCTCATTACCGAAACACAAATGTATCATTACCGCAGGCGTATGTCTGTTTCAGTACTCAACCTTCTTTTCAGCAATGAAAATAAGTAAACTCTAATGTATTGTTATTGCTATGCATCAGTTGTCTTTAAACAAAATATGTATATACTTTGAAGCTCAAAAAACATTTATAAAAGTGAGAATTTATTTGTTTTAGCTTTTATTTTATTTATTTTTCCCACAAATTACTGTTAGGGAACACCAAATATAGTCACTTCCAAAATGATTGGCAACCTTGACAAAGATGAGCCAAAAGGTCAATCAAATAAGCAACACGGGTAATGAGCTAAATTGTAAATTTGGCAGCAAAATCAACTTGTACTTGGTAGTTCATGATATCCTTGACCTTAGCAAAAGCCCCAGGACCATTGGAAGTAACAAAAGAAAAAAGAGAAAATAAATATTTTTGAGAAAATAAATATACATGCAGCATAGAACCTGTTTAAAGTATGCAATTGTACAATTGTTTCCTTGTTGTTTTAACAGTAAAATATTGCTCATTGCCTGTATTGTCTTATTTTAAAGAGTCTTTGTTGCACATCTTTATTAAGGAAGACAAGGCTTTTTGTGTCAGGTGAGTAGGAGTCGTCAAGGAATATTGGGTGTATAAACACATAGGTGGGTATCCACGATACTGTGCATGTTATTGCTCACCGAATGTGGTTTGACCTCCCTGTTCTTAGACCAAATCCCTCATATGTACCTACTTATGAGGGACGTTATTTCTCCAAATGATCCATTTCAATTAAGAAGCACACATATCCACAATAAAACAACATTATCTGTATAAAGACCAACGACATTTCTGAAAAGTCACTTCTTTAAGTCCACTTTTGAAAACAGATGCACAAAACTAAAGTACTTATGCTAAAATAAGTGATTATAGTATTATGCAAGTCATTTGGGATTAAGAAGTGACAGTGAGATGATGAATTGGGTCAGCCTACTGAATCTTTAATGGAGTTCAGGACCATTTTTCAGAGGCAAACTATGCAGCAGTCATTACTGAAACATTGATTCTCATCTCCAAAACCTGCTTATCATTATTTTAACCCACCAGTATTTCTAACAAATGATTTATTATTATTTTTCTTACAGATCTTCGGAACATATTCCAGATTTTCAAACTAAAAGAGAAAATGACTAAGAAACACAAAACGGCGGCATGCTGAGAAATCATTTGTGTCCGCATGTCCCACAAGCGATATTACAAATTGCCTCAGCATTGTCTGGGTCAGGAGAAGGATGGTCAGACAAGGCCAAGTTGCAATCTGATGACTCCTGGAGGCAGACGAAGTCAGGGTCAGTAGCCGAAGGACTGCCCTCTTCGGCGTGTAGGCTCCAGTGTCATTTCTCTGTGAGCTGTGATGAGAAGCAGAAGACTTGTCTTAATGTACTTCGAAAGTCACGCCCCGACCTTTGAACCTCACCCACCCCCACCCCCGAGCAGGCCAGGAGTTGCGGCGACCAGGCAGGGCCGTAATTATGAATCTGACCTGACAAAATGGGGCGTAGTAAAAAAACAAATGTGAAGAAGAAAGAATACACATTTTTGAAGATCTTTATTACTAGTCCACACATCCCAGGGCAGTTACTTGGTGAAAGCACCACTGACAGCCACTGCAGCTGTGAATCATTTGGAAGAACATTCTGTCAACTTCCCAACTCTGTACATACTGTACATCCACAGTTTTTGTCCAAATTGCTTAAGCTCAGTACATTAGGTAAAGAATCATTTATGGATAGCAATACTCCAGCCTCATCTCAGATTTCTATTAAGCAGATTTAGGTCAGGAGGGAGACTGGCGCATTCAGGAAACTGTAACACCTCTTGGAAAGACTTTCTAGTGTATCTTTGGCATTGAAATGTGTGCATTTGTCCCAAATACACTTTTTCATATATCCAGGGGTTAGGTGATCATTGGCCTGAGGCAGATTTTCCACTCTATTTACATAAGCCTTCTTCTTTTCAGATGTACTTTGATTCTAACAAATTCCCCAGTCTCTGCCTGGGAGAAGCATAGTAGCAAACTTAACTTGAAACCACAATATTTTAAAATTCAAGAGGATCAACAGCATCACATTACACCCATTACTGCTCTGTATGACAAAGTGACACAAAGTGAACCTCTGGTTAAAAAAAAAATCCACTCCCTATGCAAGCTCAGCCCCTGGATGGGAGGGGTTTGTGTTGGACAAGCGAGAGTAGTTTGTGTTGAACTAGGGAAGGGGTCTGTGTCAGACTAGGTGGGAAGGATTTGTGTCAGACTCGGGGGAGGGTTTTCTGTTGGACTAGGGAAGGGGTTTGTGTCGGAATAGGTGGGAGGGATTTGTGTTGGACTAGGTGGGAGGGATTTGTGTTGGACTAGGGGGGAGGGATTTGTGTTGGACTAGGGGGGAGGGATTTGTGTTGGACTAGGGGGGAGGGGTTTGTGTCGGACAAGGTGGGAGGGGTTTGTGTCGGACAAAGTGGGAGGGGTTTGTGTTGGACAAGGTGGGAGGGGTTTGTGTCGGACAAGGTGGGAGGGGTTTGTGTCGGACTAGGTGGGAGGGGTTTGTGTCTGACTAGGTGGGAGGGGTTTGTGTCAGACTAGGTGGGAGGGGTTTGTGTCGGACTAGGTGGGAGGGGTTTGTGTTGGACTAGGTGGGAGGGGTTTGTGTCTGACTAGGTGGGAGGGGTTTGTGTCTGACTAGGGCTGCTTTGCCGTGGTGCACTCTGGTCACTGTTTGTGGTCGGTCAGATATTTCCAAGGTTAATCACGGCTGTTAGAGCTCAGATATTTCCAAGGTTAATCACGGCTGTTAGAGCTCAGGTGTCCCACTGAGGGCTGTGCAAATGGCCAGTGCCAGATCTAGGGGCTCAGTAACTGAATATGGAAACCTTGCCTCGTCACACTTCTTGCAACAACTTGTGGCTGTTTGGGCACCTGTGAGCTTAATTAAGGTAGAAGGCTGGAGTAGGTCACATTCCGGTCTGGACTACCTAGTTGAGTGAGAAGTATGAAAACAAACAAAACAGCACTGGATGTGCTTCGGAAGACACATATCTCAACATCCACTGTCCAAGTTCTCACATGCGCTGGGCACTTGTTGTGGCTGCTTTTCCTTCGCTCTGCAGCCCAACTCATCCAAAACCACATCAGTTGGGTTGACGCTGGGTTATTGCGGAGGCCAGGTCATCTGATGGAGCCCCATCACTCTCCTTCTTGGTCAGATGGTCCTAACCCAGCCTGGAGGTGTGTTTGGGGTCATTGTCCTGTTGAAAAATGAACGATGGTCCAACTAACCGCAAACCAGATGAGATGGCGTATTGCTGCAGAATGCTGTGGTAGCCATGCTGGTTGAGTGTGCCTTGAATTCTAAATGAATCCCAGACAGTGTCACCAGCAAAGCACCATCACGCCACCTCCTCCATGCTTCATGGTGGGAACCACACATGCAGAGATCATCCGTTCACCAACTTTGCGTCTCACAAAGACATGGCGGTTGGAACCTAAAATCCCAAACTTTGACTCAGACCAAAGGGCAGATATCCACCAGTCTCATGCCGATTTCATGCGTTTCTTAGCCAAAGCAAGACTCTTCTTATTGGTGTCCTTCAGTAGCTCTTTCTTCGCTGCCATTCAACCATAAAGGCCTGATTCATGCAGTCTCCTCTGAACAGTTGATGTTCAGATGTGTCTGTTACTTGAGCTCGGTGAAGCATTTGTTTGGGCTGCAATCTCAGGTGCAGTTAATTGTTGATTTCTGAGGATGGTAACTCAAGGGAACTCTGGCTCTTCCTTTCCTGTGGCGGTCCTCACGAGAGCCAATTTCATCATAG
The DNA here is from genome assembly GCF_011004845.1 of Esox lucius. Taxonomy (NCBI): domain Eukaryota; kingdom Metazoa; phylum Chordata; class Actinopteri; order Esociformes; family Esocidae; genus Esox; species Esox lucius. Next base: position 27,194,879 of record NC_047589.1, read on the forward strand.
AGCGTGATTGTTTTTGTGACTGCATTTGAAGAAATAGTAAATAGTAAAGAAAAAGTTCTACTCTATCTACATTATTAGTCTCTTTCAAAAAGATGAAGACATTTTTTTTATAAAAAAATGACAGAAAAACAGAATGCTGTGCATACAGTGAATCATGCATTCTGTTTGTAACGTAACACAGAAAAGACTGGTCGAAATTAAAAACTACAGGTTAGGAAACAAATTAAATGGGTAGAGGTATTGAGATGAATTGCTACATACACATTGAAATAATGTACCTTGAAATATATTTGTTTTCAGTGTTGAATCCATTTGTGTGTTTTTATTCCCCTGTTGGACTTTGTTACAGTAACGTATAATAGTGACAGTTGCATTAAATGTGGCGAAATGCATAATATCTGATCAATAAAAAGCATAATATCTGATCAATAAAAAGCATAATATCTGATCAATAAAAAGCATAATATCTGATCAATAAAAAGCAATGATGAAATAGATGCAGATTCTAATCTTACTGATGCAGGAGGAACAATGGTCGGAAGAACTGCTGCGTTTAGAAACCAATCATTTGTCACGGCAGTTTTTGTGAGAATCAACGGCCTGTATTCACATGGTCTATTCATATAGGAATTTCTATATTCCTAATTTCTATATTACTAATGACACTGCAGCCCACGACTGGCCGTGATGATGATTATTCCATCACAGAGCCCATTACGGGAGAGATCATGAAAAATGCATAGAATGTATGAGCGAAGGTACATGGGACATTAACCACATTGTGGGGAGAAAGATGGAGAGAGAAAAGGCGGAGGAAAGAGAGGCAGAAAATGAGAGAACCGCCCGGCATTAATCAGGCCGTCTGTCGAGAACGCTCCTCATCCTCAGGTCACCTCAAGGACCAGGCCGCTGCACCTTGACACCAAGGACATCTTAGCGTTTCAGGACAGGACAGAGGGATGATCAGGTGAGGACATCTCTGTGGATGAGTGTACCGATCTGTGGATGACTGCACCAATCTGTGACTGTGCCAATATGTAAACGACTGTACCAATCTGTGGATGAGTGTACCGATCTGTGGATGACTGTACCGATCTGTGGATGACTGTACCGATCTGTGACTGTGCCAATATGTAAACGACCGTACCAATCTGTGGATGAGTGTACTAATCTGTGGTTGAGTGTGCCAATCTGTGGTTGACTACACCAGTCTGTGGATGACTGCACCGATCTGTAGATGACTGCACCGATCTGTGGATGACTGTACCAATTTGTGGATAACTACCAATCTGTGGATGACTGTACCGATCTGTGGATGACTGTACCAATCTGTGACTGTGCCAATATGTAAACGACCGTACCAATCTGTGGATGAGTGTACTAATCTGTGGTTGAGTGTGCCAATCTGTGGTTGAGTGTGCCAATCTGTGGATGACTACACCAGTCTGTGGATGACTGCACCGATCTGTAGATGAGTGCACCGATCTGTGGATGACTGTACCAATTTGTGGATAACTACCAATCTGTGGATGACTGTACCAATCTGTGGATGAGTGTACCAATCTGTAGATGAATGTATCTTAACAACGTCTCCTTACCTCTGCATTTAAAACAGATGTCTTCTCCTTCCAGTCATTATTTCGAAGGCTCAGGACTCTGCTCTCTTCCTCCACCACTTGTGCCTTATTCTGTGTTCCTCTTCTTCCTCGTCTCTCCTTTTCACTCTTCTTTCCGACTTCTGTCTGTGTTCATCCTCTCTCTTCCACACCTCTTCTCAGTTCCACTGTTCCTCCTGTCTCTTTACCTCCTCTTGCTGCTGGCTCGCTCATTCCTGTCAGGAGAGCTGTGGGGAGACCAGACACGAAAAGGTTGTGTGGATTTGTACGTCCCTGATGTGTGTGTTAACCACTTACTTGTCTGTATCCTCTCCTGTTTCAGTCGTTTTTATGTGTGTAGCTTGGTGACGGCGATGTCTCTTTGTGATCTCTGCAACCCTGTCTCTCAGTAGTGACTGTAAAAAAGCACCCCCCAGTGATACTGGAGAGACGCCGGAGCATCACTGTCCTGTAACAGCTAGGAGACTCAGGGGTTAACGCAAAAACACACACACACACACACAGGTGCAGAGTTCAGTGAAAGCCCTGTGCAATTAAACAGCAGCGGGTGTAATTTGGTGACACTTCATAAGGAGGTGTGGGAAAGCCGTAAAACTCTCTGGTTTAATCTGGTCGGCCATTTTGTAACCTGGGGGGCTTGAATTGTTAGTCATTCATCCCACGCAGAGCACACGCTTTAACACGCAACACATGTAGCACTGCTGGCTACGCCACCACAGAAATGTCGTAAAAATAACCACATCCAGAAAGAACAACTACAACATCAGAAGTGCTCCCCGCACGTTATCAACGGGATGAGGAATTAACAAATACAGGATGACGTTTGCCAATGCAAATTTGCTTTACCCACTTCACTGTATCTCAGACACACTTCCGGCCTCAAAGTGTGTGTAAATGTGCACGTGCACAGGTGCGTGTTGAGTGGGTGTGTTTTTGTGTCTCCTCCACACCTCCATCTTGTCACGTGTGCTATTCTCCGATTGGAAGGTCTGGACGTCTCTCTCCTGACTGAGGAGGGGTCCTGTCTCCAACCCCTGGGGGAGGGTCCTCAGAACCCGGGGCCCCCAGCAGCTCCTCCGGGTTAACGGCCTTAAAGCCACGACAAAGACGCACAGCCATTTCAAAATGGCATCTGACCAAACCATTTCAGAAGCCACACGCCCAATTGAATCTGAAGTCAAAAACACACACATACGCACACAAACACACAGCCAGCCAGGCGACATCCGTCTGCTCCAAGCAAGCTGTCACTGGTGTCAACCCACACGCATCCCCCCAGCGCTAACTCCCAGTGTCACTGAGATATATAGATACATTTTTTAAGTTCAATAAGCAGTACTGCAGAGGCGCACACGAATGCACGCAAAAAAACAAACGCGCACTCACCTTAAGCTGCGGTACACCGAACTGACAGTTGCAAATCTCGCAAAACTCACGAGGAATCAGATGGGCTGGGGGGGGGAAGAGACTGACTGATAGGAACAAGAGCCTGACGATTTCTGTCTCATCTTAACAGGAATAGAGCATATTAGGAGCCAATGCACGAGTCCTAAGACATTTATGACTATGAAATATTCATTGACAAGTTTCAGTCCTTAACTTCGCAAAAGAGGCAATTTATCTGTCTTTTTTAACCTATTTTTCTACAGGGTTTCTTTCAGCCATTTCCCAAATAGCCAGAATTTTGTCTCAATTATCTGCAATTTCAATACCTTCTCTGACCTAGCTGCCGTTCCACTAGTTGAAATCTCCGCAAATATAAAACCGCCTGAAATGTATGAAATGGGGAACTTGAGAAAGGACAGGTCTGAAATTAGAGAGTTGAATAGAGAAATGGTTGATGAATGGGAAGTAACTACAGCCAATTTTGGAGCTATTTTGTGTAACAGGGCGGCTTTTCTAAAGACTGTAGATTGTCCCAGGGCTGAAACACTCTCACATGCTGGGATAAGAACGCCTGTCTCTCTGGCACACACACACAGAAACACACACACACACCGCGAGCATCTAATTGAGTTTGCCAGAGACAGGAGGTATCTAGTAGGGGTGTAACGGTACGCCTAACCCACGATTTGGTACGTACTGTTTGACGGTAACTGTTAGGAAAGTTTTCGGTAAAGTGCAAGAATGTCTTTGTCGACAGTTACTGAAAATCAGCATTCAGTTTAATTGACAAACAATGTGGCCTGCAGTGTGGTCTGAGTCAGGGTAGACACCGAGAAATACACTCAAATCTGATCACTAGTCAGACTGAACTCCCTGGCAAATCTATTACATGTCATTAGATTGGAAGCATACACGTTTTAACGGGGACGGTACTGTCACTGTCCCAGATCAATCTCTGCATGTTTCAGTAACACTGAAGTCATGTTTTGAGTCATGTTTCTGCATGACTCGCAAAGTAAGCAATGGAGTGCGCGAGTAGCGGACGATTGCATAAGCAGGAGCCCATTTCCCACGGGTATGCTATGCTATGCATCCTGTGGCCCTTTACAGAACAACCAATCAAGCAAAATAGTAGCAAGTCTGATTGACAAAGACTTCAATTCTCAATCCAGTATAGAAACATATCCTACAAAATCAGGGAATAGATGAACCAAGTTTTGCAGAAAATGGCTAAAAAAACTATTCGTAAACGTACTTTATTTGAAGTCGAAATCCATTCACCTGTTCTCAGTGCCGGCTCTAGCCTTATTTTGGGGGCCCCTCTCCCCTTCTGGTTGAAGGGGGCTCCCTAACAGCCAGAGGCCCCGGAGTGGTCGGGAAGACCAGGAAGATGAGCGTTGTAAAGAACTTCCGGTTAGCCGTTCATTTAATTCAGTTGAACGAGTCAGAAGAAAAAGACTCACTACTCTCCAGTCAGGAAGAAAAGTCGTTCAAATATAACGAGTCGTTCGCGAGCTACACATTAGCGTCTACGCGTTTGAGGTGCCAGCTGCTGTGTTGTCTACTGTCGCCAAGGAGTGGCGACATACAGTTATTGTTTCATCAACAACTCTGTCAATAACTGTTGTAATTTACTGGAATGCCAAAATGCTGGTATTATCACCATACCATACAGAATTATCACCATACAATACAGTATTATCACCATAACATACAGAATTATCACCATACAACACAGTATTATCCCCACAGCATAAAAAATTATCACCATACAATACAGTATTATCATCATAACATACAGTATTATCACCATAATATACAGAATTATCACCATAACCTACAGAATTATCACCATAACATACAGTACTTTCCCCATACAATACAGTATTATCACCATAATATACAGTATTATCACCATAACATACAGAATTATTACAATACGATACAGTTTTATCACCATACTTAAGTCCAGATATAATGTGCATTGCAGTTTCCACAACTGGACACATATCACGATTCAACACTGTGATTCTGTGGTTCAATGTTACACACAGTTCACCAACAATATTTGTCTGCCTCTAAAAGACCAGAGAGCCAAGGAGAAGGAGTTTTAATGGTAATGAAAGTGGTGAGAACAAATTCACCCATTAATATTGTCATAGCAATATATGTATATAAGGATACTTTCCCTTCACCATCCTTCACATTCTTCGTCTTCCATCCCTGTAACATTTCATCAAACAATACCTCTACAACGCTGAGGCTTTCAGTGGTGAAGAGGTGGGAGGGAAACAGGACACCATGGGGTCTACAGTGTTCCTGGTTTTATTAAACACAACTTTAAGAGAAATTCCCTGTTGACACGAATGAAACTGGTTACGTCGCAGGAAAACCGCACAGCAAATTTAATATTTTCAAATCACGAAAATTGCACCCTGCAAACTTGATAAATGCACAAGTGAGGGCAGAATATGTATCGGCACTAAACTATGGCATTCGTTAAAGGTTAATAAGTTGTGTCGCTTTTGTGTGGGAATACAATTTGGCACACAGCTATCGGTCTGCTAGAGCCGTGCCATGATTATCGTATGAAAATATGGGCTGAACACAGAGGGAAAATGACAGCGTTTAATAAATGACATTATGTCATAAGGAAAGATGAGGAAAGATGCTCCATTTAGAACCATGAGTGTTGTAATGATCAGGGCTCATAGATGGCTGGAAAAAGTGGCTGTTGGTGAGAGTGTGTGTGTGTGTGTGTGTGCGTTATTGAAACAGACTCTCAATTTCTCACTCTGTCACTCAGTGGTATTAGCCAAGCCTAACACAATTAGCTATGAATATGCAGCAATAACATGCAAATTGCCACCCCCACCCCTCGGCCTGTGTGTGTGTGTGTGTGTGTGTTAGGCTTACCCTCAGGGCAGTATTCTTTTGGTTCTGTAAACCCAATTCTTTCTACATCATTACAGCAGCGAAGCGTAATTCATCAGAATAACAAACCAACACACACACACACACACACACACACACCAACGCCCACGCAGTGGTACCTTAAGCCACGCGTGCCAGGGTTAATATCACCCGAGCAGGTCGTCGTCGTTAACCGTTTGTGTGTCTGAGTGGCAGCACACACACACACACACACGCACGCACGCACGCACGCGTCGCAGAGCGCTCTCCTCCGGCATGTCCCCAGGGTGATGTTAGACACTAGCACTGGGCTGCCACTCCAATTAACCCCTGTGTTAATGAGAGCAGCCCTGCCAGGCAGACAGATGGCACCGCTGGCACTGTGCCACACACACACACACACACACACACACCCACGTTGTACACAACCACACATTTTCCTGCGTCTCCCTGCTGTACGCCAACTGCCTTCCGTCCACTCTCTTGCCATCCCATCCACCCCCACAACCCACCCACCCTCCCAGCTGGTGAGCTGCGACATCTGCTGGGCCCGGACACGCCAGAGCAGGTGGCAACAACTGAGAGAGGAGGAGGGGAGGAGGAGAAGGCAGTGGGCTGCTAACAGCAGGGGAGGGAGGGAGGGAAGGGAAGGGTGTTAACCGACAGGGAGGCAGGGAGAATGCAAGCGAGGGTAAGGGGGGGGGGGGTGAAGGAGATGAGACCAACCAGAGACTTGACTGACCTTCCTGTGACACATTTACAACAACCCACCAGCTCACATGATTGGCCGTACCTCATGCGACCTGCCGTCACGGTTTTTGACTATTTCTCCTACAGCTGTTTTATGCTGACAAAGTTTTTCTCAACTACATTTTGTAGGAGTGTGTGTGTGTTTCTGTGTGTGTGTGTCTGTGTGTTATTCTGATCTACAAACAGTACTTGTGTAATCCAGATGTCCTCAGTGTAGTAACCCCTGGTAAATCATGACTTGTGAGGACATTTTGCTCATCCTCACTTAAATTGTTTTTTTAGGCTTCAGGTTAACCTCAGGTTCCTAATGGGGTTTTAAGGATTAGGTTCAGGGTTAAGGTTCAGGGTTAAGGTTCAGGGTTAAGGTTCAGGGTTAAGGTTTAGGTTAGGGGATTAAAAATCATCAATGTCCTCATAAGTAGTAAAACAAGTGTGTGATAATGATTGTGAGACAGCCTTTGTGTTCATACTGACCCATCGGGTATTGATTGGTTAGCTCGGCCAAATAACAGCAGAACATACACCAAGGTCCTGACAATGTCAATATAAGAAAAACAAGTGTTATTTAGGTGGAGGAATCTGCCACACGAAGCCTGGGGAAACAAACACTTACATTACCACACCATTAATTTTAAATGACGATATCACCGTACATCATTATAAAATGCTGAAGTACATCCTCATACTAAGTCATTCTAAATTATACCTGTGATACACATACAGTGGATATAAAAAGTCTACACATCCCTGTTAAAATGCCAGGTTCTTGTGATGTAAAAGAATGAGACAAAGATAAATCATGTCAGAACTTTTTCCACTTTTAATGTGACCTATAATGTTAACAATTCAATTGAAAAACAAACTGAAATCTTAAAAAATTAAGAATAAAAACCTTACAATAACCTGGTTGCATAAGTGTGCACACCACCTGCCATCATTTAAAGTGACTCTGATTAATCACAAATAAAGTTAATCTGTTCAGGATTTTCCTGACATTTTCTTAGTTGAATCTCAGAGCAAAAGCCATGGTCCGCAGAGAGCTTCCAAAGCATCAGAGGGATCTCATTGTTGAAAGATATCAGTCAGGAGGAGGGTACAAAATTATTTCCAAAGCATTAGATATACCATGGAAGGTCAAAAGTATGACCAGGTGGACAAGGACAGGGACAGCAATGGGCCCCCCAAACCAGGTACTCTGCAGGTGTGGAGCAGGACTTCATCTCCTCCTAACATTTTTAACTGGAGGAGACTGAGAAAAGTTAGAAAGTGCATACCTCATATCCCCCAGCACAATAATATAGCAGCGTATCACCTTGGAATTGAGACGGGGGGGTCCGGCGACACTGTGGCCCTACCCGGGGGAGGCCCCGGACAGGGCCCAACAGGCAGGAAATCAATCCACCCACATTGCCAGGCATCAACCAAAGGGACACCCACCAACCGCAACCCCCCTGAATGAGGGCCGAGTATTGCCAGCAGCGTACAGCCCAATTGCACAAGTGCGCAACAGAGAGTCAACAACAAGCCAGTGACTCTTCCCTGAAAGGCATTGGAGGGAGTGCATCCCAGTGGCAATGAGAGCCCACCTGGCAAGACTGCAAGGGTGGACAGTATCAAGCCTATTGGTCACCTTCATGCCCCCGGGCTAGGCTACACCTAATTATAAACCGTGCTGTAGAGATGAGTTTTTAGTAGACACTTGAAAGTTGGCACTGAGTTTGCATTTCTAACCTTAATTGGCAGATCATTCCACAGTAGTGGAGCTCTATGAGAAAAGGCCCTGCCGCCAGCTGTTTGTTTAGAAATTCTAGGTACAATTAAAAGGCCTGTGTCTTGCGATCGTAGGTTACATGTAGGTATGTATGGCTGGATCATAGTACAGGGTACACGCTGGCGGCTTACACATCTACATTGTCATAATGCGCGATCAGAATTATAGATAAATAGATCAGGGGCTAATTTTTTATTATTATAATGTTTGGTCAATTTGAGATCCAGGGCTATTCATAAAAGATCTGTGGCTATAGCCCCAGATGCCAAGGCCTAACGACGCCACTGGTGGAGGGAATAATGTACAGTTCCAAATACCAGGCAATTTTGGCACAAAACCTTCAGGAGTCCATTACAAAGCTGAAGATGAAGAGGAAGTTCACCTTTCAGCACGACAACAACCCAAAGCACACACCCAAATCCACAAAAGCATGGCTTCACCAGAAGAATATGAATGTTTTGGAATGGCCAGAGCCCAGACCTGAATTCAATTGAACATCTGTGGGGTGATCTGAAGAAGGCTGTGAACAGGAGATGTCCTCACAATCTGACAGATTTGGAGCACTTTTGCAAAGAAGAGTGGGCAAATGTTGCCACGTCAAGATGTATGATGCTAATAGACTCCTACACAATAAGACTGAGTGCTGTAATAAAATTAAAAGGTGCTTCAACAAAGTATTAGTTTAAGGGTGTGCACACTTATGCAACCAGGTTATAGTCATTTTTTATTTTTTTATTCAAAGATTTCAGTTCGTTTTTCAATCAAATTGTTCAAGATATATGTCACATTAAAAGTGGAAAAGGTGCTGACATTATTTATCTTTGTCTCATTCTTTAACATCACAAGAACATGGCATTAAACTTTTTATATCCACTGTACATACATACATATAGCTGTTTTATATACAGGTACAGCTATATACACCGATGAGCCATAACATTATGACCACTGACCGGTGAAGTTAATAACACTGATAATCTCATTATCATGGCACCTGTCAGTGGGTGGGATATATTAGGCAGCAAGTGTAAATTCTGTCCTCAAAAGTGTTAGTAAAGCTGTCCTTAAATGTCTTAGAAGCAGGAAAAATGGGCAAGCGTAAGGATTTGAGTGACTTTGACAAGGGCCACATTGTGATGGCTAGATGACTGGGTCAGAGCATCTCTAAAACTGAAGCCCTTGTGGGGTGTTCCCGGTCTGCAGTGGTCAGTACCTATCAAAAGTGGTCCAAGGAAGGAAAAACAGTGAACCAACGACAGGGTCATGGGCGGCCAAGACTCACTGATACACGTGGGGAGTGAAGGCTGGTCCGTTTGGTCTGATCCAACTGACAAGCTACTGTAGCTCAAATTGCTTAAAAGGTTAATGCTGGTACTGATAGAAAGGTGTCAGAACACACAGTGCATCACAGTTTTTTGCGTATGGGGCTGTGTAGCCGCAGACCAGTCAGGGTGCCCATGCTGACCCCTGTCCACTACCAACCCCTATCCAATGCCTACAATGGGCACGTGAGCATCAGAACTGGACCATGGAGCAATGGAAGAAGGTGGCCTGTTTCTGATGAATCATGTTTTTTGTTACATCACTTGGATGGCCAGGTGCTTTGTGTTGCTTACCTGGAGAACACATGGCACCAGGATGCACTATGGGAAGAAGCCAAGCCGGAAGAGGCAGTGTGATGCTTTGGGCAATGTTCTGCTGGGAATGGGTCCTGCCATTATTGTGGATGTAACTTTGACACGTGCCACCTATCTGAGCATTGTTGCAGTCCCATGTGCACCCTTTCATGGCAACGGCCACAAAGCAAAAATGGTTCAGAAATGGTTCGATCCAATCGATCGCCTGTGGGATGTGCTGGACAAACAGGTCCGATCCATGGAGGCCCCACCTGGCAACTTACAGGACTTAAAAGATCTGCTGCTAACGTGTCAGATACCACAGCACACCTACAGAGGTCTAGTGGAGTCCATGCCTCGACGGGTCAGGGCTGTTTTGGCGGCAAAATGGGGACCTACACAATATTAGGCAGGTGGTCATAATGTTATGGCTCATTGTGTAAATATAAAGGAAATGTATATCTTCTAGCCAACTCTGATAGCAATACATTTTCTTCAGTTGCTCCACATGAATGCTCTTTTATCAAATAAATAATTTTAATAAACTCTGAAAATATAATTATATAAATCCCTATTTAAGTCAATATAAATGAAACTAGATGAAAGGCATACACACACACACACACACACACACACAAAGATACCAGGTGTAACCCTTCAGGGTAGTGGAGTGTGTTTGGGTGTGTTGTGTTTAATGTTGAAGCTGTAGGTAGGAAACAACCCGGGGCTGTAACTCCACCCACTTCTGCTGCATTTCATTTGATCCCATTCAATTTTTTTATTTAATTTCTGTATTTTCGTAAAACACATCAATCCCACTTTCTCCAGATGACATTATCAGTAAGGATTGTTTTATTTGTTTTATTTATTTCATTTTACATTATCTATTTTTGTTGAAAATATTTCCTTTTTCATCCCCATTGGCTTTATTTATTTATTTCTAAGAGCGAGAAAGCAGGACATGGAGCCACACTGCATTCTGGGTATATTGCTTATTGCTTTGCCTATCGCCGTGGGGACGGCCTTGTTTTACGGTGGCTCTGCTGTTCAAATCCCCCATGGACCGAGCTCCTCCTCAGATACCTACCCCATCCATCTCATCCCTCAGGTGAACCCACTCCACCGTGTAGAAGAATTCTAATTAACATCTGTGAGTGATCACAGGAGGGCAGGCGAAAACAAAAATAAAACAACTTCAGGTACAGGTATGTAGATATCCCTCGGCAGAAGAAATGCATTGGGTTTCATTAGACTAGGTGAGTCGGATGCTTTATAACTTACGTGGGAGTCGAGGTTTCGATCATCTTCTGCAATGAGGTAGTCCTTAGAGTGACCCCAGAAACCTGTCACATGACAGGCGGGGAAGGAATGAGCGTGACGAATGGAGAAAAGACTGAAAGAAGTCCTACTTAAAGTCTAACGCCATCAATCATATTTGGAAATGGTACAGTAAGAGTCATTAACATCATGGCATGAATGGATCAGCAGGCTCACATTAGCTCTCTAACGGCCCCACTCAGAAACAGCCAAACATGGACAAGATCAAAGGAGATATTTGATGAAATATGATTATGCTAATAACATTTAGTTATGCATCATTCTCCTCTATGGGGATTAAATCAAAAACTTTGACGCAATCTCTGACATGGAGTTGTGTTGAACTGAAAGGAGTGTATTCAAACTAGGGTTAACACACACATACTACACACAGAAAGAAAAAACCCCACACATACACACTTTGGTATTCGTACATTGAAAAATTTAAATGCCTATACTGTATATATTTGTTGATTATTCAGAGTATGACTGATGCGGTCCTGAATCCTTAGAATGGTCAGAAGCAGGAAACACATAACCTAAGGAATTCATGGCAGACAGAGAATAGAAACAGTTACTTTTCAGGCCTTCTGTTCAGGCCCTGCACATGGGGCTGATGTTGTCCTTAGATAGGCACAGAAAACGCTGAACAAAACATGCACATGTCAGCACACATAGTGTTCAGTAAACATTTCCTACCTAGTCAGGGTGTCAAAGTGTTCAGTAAACATTTCCTACCAAGTCAGGGTGTCAGTGTTCAGTAAACATTTCCTACCAAGTCAGGGTCTCAGTGTTCAGTAAAAATGTCCTACCTAGTCAGGGTGTCATAGTGTTAAGTAAACATTTCCTAGTCAGGTCGCCAATGTGTTCAGTAAAAAAAAAAAAAACAGTAAAACATTTCATAAAAAGTCACCATAATGTTCAATAAAAGGACTCTACCAACTCAGGCTGCCAATGTTCAGTTCACATTTCAAGGCTCAGACAATGTATAAGGTATAAAATAGATTGAGTGGAGTTACAATTCCAGCTTTAAGGGGGAAACTGGGTGGAAGACTATGATATCTGTGAAGACTAAACGGTTTCGGTTCTGGACATGTAGGGTGATCTCAGAATGGTTTAGGTTCTGGACATGTACGGTGGCCTCAGAATGGTTTAGGTTCTGGACATGTAGGGCGGTCTCAGAATGGTTTAGGTTCTGGACATGTACGGTGGCCTCAGAATGGTTTAGGTTCTGAACATGTAGGGCGGTCTCAGAATGGTTTAGGTTCTGGACATGTAGGGCGGTCTCAGAATGGTTTAGGTTCTGGACATGTAGGGCGGTCTCAGAATGGTTTAGGTTCTGGACATGTAGGGCGGTCTCAGAATGGTTTAGGTTCTGGACATGTAGGGCGGTCTCAGAATGGTTTAGGTTCTGGACATGTATGGGCGGTCTCAGAATGGTTTAGGTTCTGGACATGTAGGGCGGTCTCAGAATGGTTTAGGTTCTGGATATGTAGGGCGGTCTCAGAATGGTTTAGGTTCTGGACATGTAGGGCGGTCTCAGAATGGTTTAGGTTCTGGACATGTAGGGCGGTCTCAGAATGGTTTAGGTTCTGGACATTTTGGGGCGGTCTCAGAATGGTTTAGGTTCTGGACATGTAGGGCGGTCTCAGAATGGTTTAGGTTCTGGACATGTAGGGCGGTCTCAGAATGGTAGTAATTATTTGAAGACACGAGTGTGTGAGCGCTCCGTCGGCGGCTGGAAGCTGTTGCTGGGTCGTGCCAACGGCAGCACAGGTGAAATATGATCCAGCCTGCACTCTATCGCCACGGTGACAGGGGTCGCTCTGGAAAACGGAAATCCATGCCGTCAGTAACGACTCACAGGTCAGCAGGGTGACAGAGGCAGACGGGGGGACGACGACACAGAGAGGCGAACAGCCCAAGAAAGGCCCCACAAACACACACACACACACATTTATCAACTTGAGCATTATTGAACTGGCGATCCTAACGTAGTGACTGGCCATGTGTAATACTACTCAGGTTAGTACGTTAATACTTGGTGTGTGTGTGAGAGCTCTGCACTGTCTCTAACGAAAGACTGCTTCGCAGTCAATCCCCCAAGAGCAAGGGACAGCTCTCTGACAGGAAACGACAGACAAACATCCTTTCAAACAGCCTTTCTGAACAAATGAACGGTGATTCTGGTTTTATTGTGTTGTAAGGCGGTGTGTACAAGACTGTGTGTGTGTGTGTGTGTTTCTCCCTACACACCCAATCAGCTTCTTTACCAGAATAAAACATTCACACATTGCCTATATAATTTAATCCACTCTGCAGCAACGAGGTGACCCCAGAGACACAGAGGGCACATTGTGTGTGTGTGTGCGTGTGTGCACGTGTGTGTCTTTAGCAGAACTGACCCTTCACAGAGGTCAGTGGCAATTACAGCATGGTATATATACATGGTGTACAGGGCGGTGTCTGTGACAGTGGTGAGACCTTGTTCCGTCATAAACACGAGCAGTACACTATCTTACACCCTGAATGGCAAAACACAACCATTCATTATCCATGCAGTCCCCTAAACACATACATACTGTGCATACATACATGAACACGCAATCACACGTCAACTGCTCAGTTTACGTGCGTATGTGTAGGCTTTGAACACTCTCTCTCCTTTCACCACATCTCACATTCACTAAACTATCGTTACCTACCTGCCTCTGACCTCGACCCTGGCCTCTTAACTAAGCGGCAGTGGAGCTTTTCAGGGATGTATTTTTATTTCAAATTCTTTAATGGTGTTTGCAATTTGTGGCAAGTATGTGTCTGTTATTTTGCTGTAATTATCGCATGACATTAGGAAGTATAGCTCTGTCGCAACTTTGAGGAGCCCAGTTTGGGAGCCAGGTTTATCTGTAGCAACCTGTTTCTATAGTGACTATATCTCTACCTCGCTCATTCACTATTATCTCTCTACCTCTCTCATTCACTATTATCTCTCTACCTCTCTCATTCACTATCTCTCTACCTCTCTCATTCACTATTATCTCAACCTCTCTCATTCACTATATCTCTACCTCTCTCATTCACTATTATCTCTCTACCTCTCTACCTCTCTCATTCACTATATCTCTCTACCTCTCTCATTCACTATTATCTCTCTACCTCTCTCATTCACTATATCTCTACCTCTCTCATTCACTATATCTCTCTACCTCTCTCATTCACTATTATCTCTCTACCTCTCTCATTCACTATTATCTCTCTACCTCTCTCATTCACTATATCTCTACCTCTCTCATTCACTATTATCTCTACCTCTCTCATTCACTATTATCTCTCTACCTCTCTCATTCACTATTATCTCTCTACCTCTCTCATTCACTATATCTCTACCTCTCTCATTCACTATCTCTCTACCTCTCTCATTCACTATCTCTCTACCTCTCTCATTCACTATCTCTCTACCTCTCTCATTCACTATATATCTCTCTACCTCTCTCATTCACTATTATCTCTCTACCTCTCTCATTCACTATTATCTCTACCTCTCTCATTCACTATATCTCTACCTCTCTCATTCACTATATCTCTACCTCTCTCATTCACTATTATCTCTCTACCTCTCTCATTCACTATATCTCTCTACCTCTCTCATTCACTATTATCTCTCTACCTCTCTCATTCACTATATCTCTCTACCTCTCTCATTCACTATATCTCTCTACCTCTCTCATTCACTATTATCTCTCTACCTCTCTCATTCACTATATCTCTCTACCTCTCTCATTCACTATCTCTCTACCTCTCTCATTCACTATCTCTCTACCTCTCTCATTCACTATCTCTCTACCTCTCTCATTCACTATATATCTCTCTACCTCTCTCATTCACTATTATCTCTCTACCTCTCTCATTCACTATTATCTCTCTACCTCTCTCATTCACTATATCTCTCTACCTCTCTCATTCACTATCTCTCTACCTCTCTCATTCACTATCTCTCTACCTCTCTCATTCACTATCTCTCTACCTCTCTCATTCACTATATATCTCTCTACCTCTCTCATTCACTATTATCTCTCTACCTCTCTCATTCACTATCTCTCTACCTCTCTCATTCACTATTATCTCTACCTCTCTCATTCACTATATCTCTACCTCTTTCATTCACTATATCTCTACCTCTCTCATTCACTATTATCTCTTTACCTCTCTACCTCTCTCATTCACTATATCTCTCTACCTCTCTCATTCACTATTATCTCTCTACCTCTCTCATTCACTATATCTCTACCTCTCTCATTCACTATTTCTCTACCTCTCTCATTCACTATATCTCTACCTCTCTCATTCACTATATCTCTACCTCTCTCATTCACTATTATCTCTCTACCTCTCTCATTCACTATATATCTCTCTACCTCTCTCATTCACTATTATCTCTCTACCTCTCTCATTCACTATATCTCTCTACCTCTCTCATTCACTATTATCTCTCTACCTCTCTCATTCACTATATATCTCTCTACCTCTCTCATTCACTATTATCTCTCTACCTCTCTCATTCACTATTATCTCTCTACCTCTCTCATTCACTATATATCTCTCTCCCTCTCTCATTCACTCAGTTTGTTCCTTTGTCCATGAGTTCCTCGTCTGTCTCTCTTCAACCTCTTCTACTGGTTTCCCTCTCTCTCCTTGTCTATTTCTCATTCGGTCCAAACTAAATCCTACGGAAGCAGTACGGCAGGCCCCAGAACAGGGCGCCCCCAGAACAGGGCTGACCCGTGGCCAATATAATCACCACCGCCAACATCACAGAACACACCACTCTCACCATTCTACACGGATTACAACTCACCCATAATGCTCAGCATGTCGGCCACAGAGGAACGACACACGTGAGAAAAATACCTTTGGTCAGTCCTGGAAACAGGAGTTCTGGTGCAGGTACCACAGATTAGAGCCAAGTAATATTGTCCAAGCAACACGACGTATTGTCAAAAAGGGAATCGCTAGATATAACTACAATAACTAAGTAACAGTGTAAATAGAAACAGAATACAAATGTGTTCATGAATGAGAGCACCAGTCATTTAGATGAATCAGACAGAGAGGGGAATTAATAATAAGAAATAAAACAACATTAGCTGATTAACTATGTATGTATAGAAGGAATTGGGGGGTTATTTATGGGCAGCGGGGTCCCTGTGTCTTGAATAGACTCCACAGTGTGTGTGTGTGTGTGTCTGGGAATGTGTATCTGTGTGTGTGTGCTCTATGTTAATGAGGTGTGTGAAGGTTATGACCAGGGTAAACTCATTTGTTAGAGGGACGACTGAAAGGCGTATGAGTGTGTGTGTGTAGGTGTGTGTGTGTGTGTTTGTGTAGACCTAACGCCACTCCATCATAAAAAAGAGCAGAGAAGAAATACTATTAAAGTAATGGTCAGCAGCACAGATGCACACACTCACACACTCTCTCACAAACACACACTCCCAATCACACACTCTCACACAAACACACACTCACACACTCTCCCACAAACACACTCATGTGCCTTGCAGTCGTCCCTCTAACAAATGAGTTTACCCTGGTCGTAACCTTCACACACCTCATTAACATAGAGCAAGCACACACAAACACACACACATGGATACACATACACACGCACACACACAGACACCCACACACACATTCACCCACACACATAACACAGTGTATTGAATAAGGATTTCTGTTGCATCACAGTGGAATAGAAATACATTTCAATCTCCACCACACGTTGTAATGTCAAATTGTAAGAAATTAAAAATGATTAAACGGTCATGAAAAATAAATCACTAACGCACGTTGATTTCGCGAATATTCTCGCCTCTGAGTCAATCAAGATTCGAAACATTCGGCGGTGTTTATTTCAGTCTTCAGAGGAAAACGTCGAAACACACCTGAGGAACGGTTCCTATTCTTCTTCCCAGAAGAGACTCTGTCCAGGTGTTGGGATCAGGGATCGACAACCATTTGTCTGAGATTGTAAAACAGATTTAGGTCAAAACTGGAGCTTGGAAACTGTCACTGTATTCTTGGTATAATTCTGTCATATTATTTGTAGTAATACTAATGACTAAGTATTACTAATAGTTGTATTATTATTATTACAATTATTACTATTATTGCTAATATTATTATTAGAAATGTGCACAGTTCCATTTTAAATTTGTAAGTACAGTTTTCTACTGACGGAGAAGAACCAAGCGAAGAGAAAATGTATCAGAGGCATTGTACTGAAAAAACTTGTGAGAACCATTGTCCTGAAAAAACTGGTGAGAACCACTGTGCTAAAAAATCAACGAGAACCATTGTCCTGAAAAAAATAGTGAGAACCATTGTCCTGAAAATACTAGTGAGAACCATTGTCCTGAAAAATCTAGTGAGAACCATTGTCCTGAATAAACTAGTGAGAACCATTGTACTGAAAAAAATAGTGAGAACCATTGTCCTGAAAAAACTAGTGAGAACCATTGTCCTGAAAAAACTAGTGAGAACCATTGTCCCCAAAAAACTAGTGAGAACCATTGTCCTGAAAAAACTAGTGAGAACCATTGTCCTGAAAAAACTAGTGAGAACCATTGCCCTGAAAAAACTAGTGAGAACCATTGTCCTGAACGCAGGCAGTCAAGGTCAGAGAACCGGTTGAGGCCCTAATGTAGGTCAGACATTTTTAGATATTTCCGTAGTGTTAACCCTTCTAGCCTTCCTCCCTCCTCTTTCCCCACTGCCCTTCTCCCTCTCTCAAACCTTATTCGACTCCCTCCGACTCTTTAAATGGGCACCCCATCTTTAGTTGGTTTTAAAATGTAGAGGTGAACTTAAGGACTAAATGTGGCATCAAGGAAAACAAGAGAGGCAACAACAGTCACCACATCAAATCATGAAAGAAAAAAGGATGATCATTTGAGGAAAGAGACCTACCATCTAATTTAGCAATGCGTATTTGCGCTGTCAAATTTCCTTTTTTTATTTTTTTTTGAAAGGCTGTATTGAAGAAACTTTTAAAAGAACCATGCAGGACATTTTAGAGACAACAAGGTATGTGCGTTTTCTGTCTCATCTCGTGTCCATCATAGGGGGCGGGTTTGTTTTGAATAGAGAACACGGTGGGCCACGGAAGGGGGCTGGTATCCCTACGGAAATAATCGGAATAATAATCCCAGATAAGGTACCGAACAAACTGACCACATGTGACTGAAAAACTACACCGGGTTCAGTTACAGGCAGGATAATCTCATCAGCATATAGAGAAACTTCAAGCACTGCCTTTATCGTTATAACCGTGTTTTGCTACAGCCAAAGATCCAAAAGCCAGAGCAAAAAACAGCTTTGAAAGTGCAAAAACCACACAGCAAGGACATTTTATTTGGATTCAACCCTGAGTGTTAAAATCAACACATTCAAAGTGTATATATATGAGACTGTCAAAATCAGTGTTAAATTGACTCATTATAAAGTGTTGGTTCATATAACACAGTGTAGGCAGATTAACACTCAGGTTGTTGAGAAACAAACCCCCTCAGTGTTAAATTACCCCTTTATTAGAGATGAGCCAGTCCTATTTACATATATCCCAGCATGCCTTTTACATTACCCTGAGAGAAAAACCCACTCATGAGTGTGTTTCTCAGTGTTGCACTGAACACCTCTCAGCCCTGTAGCATTCACAAAGCGACTGAGAAATAAATTCATATTCCATGGATACAGCAAGTGAATGACCAAACGTTTCATAGTTTTATTCAATGCCATTTGGTCATTTACGTTATGATCTTCTCATGGACGGCAGTGGACGAGTCAGACACAGGAAGCTGGTTTGTGAAGGGAGTAGACAACAAAAACCCAGCAGATGTTTCGAAACACACTGTTACATGTTCAGAAAAATGGCCCGAATAGACGAGACCACAAAGCTTTTTGATGTCCCTAACAAATACCCGCCATGTCTCAAGTCACAGGTTGGACTGAAGCAGCCCTAGTGCTTCTCTCTCTTCCATTCTGTGAGACAAGCCCTCACTGGTCTCTCCCCTTGCTGATATATGAAGAGAGGTTTATAAGGGCAGGCCAGTACACATGTAAGTTAGGACTTATAGTTGACCTTACAAAGCACTTAGTCCCCCCCCACACACATTCTCACAGCACCCCCCACCCCCACCACCACCCAAGCCAAAGTAATGTTGACTGGCCCCCTACAAGCCATTTATTCACCTAACCTCCGTCAAGACCACATCAATCAACATTAGGAACCATCCCCCTCCCTCTCCCCCTCCCTCTCCCCCTCCCTCTCCCCCTCCCTCTCCCCCTCCTTCATTAGTTCATTCTTCTCTTTGCCTGCCGAGTCCATTTCCCTATTTCGTTTTCTTTGTCAGACATCCTCTTGCTCTCTTTCTTAGTTAATTCCTCCTCCCTCCCTCCCTCCCTCGCTCGCTCTTGTTTTACCCCCTCATAGATAGATAGAGACGTCCTCCCTGAGACCTAACCTCGTATTGGCACCTCTATTGATTTTAATAAGTCTAATTAGTTCATTATTCCAGGGTTCAAGAAGGCCATCCATTACAGGCCATCCCAGAGTTAATATGCTAATGAGCCCGATCAATTATCACTCAAAGCTAAAGTCATTAACAACCATATTAGCATAGTCAACGATCGCAACCCCCTGACCCCTCGTGTTTTCTCTGTGTCGGCATCTCTCTCCTTCGCCCACTCTCTCTCTCTCTCTCTGTTTCTCTCTCTGTCTCTCTCCCTCGGTTTTTCCCTCACTCTGTTTCTCTTTATCTCCGTGGTTCTTCCTGTCTGTCAATCTCAGTGTCTCTCTCTGTGAGTCTCTCTTTCTCTCTCTGCCCATGTCTCTCTCTTTGTGTCTGTCTTGCCACCATACAGACATAACAGTCTACATATAGGAGTCCATGTCCTACATAATCACACATCGCAAAACAAGTTGCCTTGTTTTGCGATGTCACTCATTTGAGAACGGGGATGGAGTGGTTATTCTGGTGACCCTAGTCACTCATCTGAGAACGGGAATGGGGATGGAGGGGTTATTCTGGTGCCCCTAGTCACTCATCTGAGAACGGGGATGGAGGGGTTATTCTGGTGCCCCTAGTCACTCATCTGAGAACGGGGATGGAGTGGTTATTCTGGTGCCCCTAGTCACTCATCTGAGAACAGGATGGGGATGGAGTGGTTATTCTGGTGCCCCTAGTCACTCATCTGAGAACAGGATGGGGATGGAGTGGTTATTCTGGTGCCCCTAGTCACTCATCTGAGAACAGGATGGGGATGGAGTGGTTATTCTGGGGCCCCTAGTAACTAATTTCTTCCCTCCTTGACTGTTATGATCAGATTAAGATCAGATCTGTGCTTAAGAGAAACCTGCGCCCCCTGGAAGGGCATGCTGGGTATAAGATGTTCATTCTGGGGTGGAAGTGACCAGTAGTCAGGATCAATGGATCAAAGTGGGATCAACTGATCCTTTTATGATCTGTTCTGATCTCTGCTGATCTCCCAGGGCCTGCCACCAGCACAGGGTATAAACACGTAACACACAAACACTCCCACACACAACAACACATAAACACACACAAACACACACAACAACACATAAACACACACAATCACACACAAACAAACACAAACAGCAACAAACAAACACACAAGCATGCATACACCAAAGATCAGAGGACAATTAGCGGTGAATATTTGTTTTTTGTTTATAAAGAGAAGGAGAGGAGCATGAGAATACTTTGGATAGACAAAAGACATTGAGAGAGCTGGGAGGAAACAGACAGGCAGACAGAAAGGCAGGCAGACAGGCAGACAGACAGACAGTAAGAGAATGATCTCTTACTGCTCACATCCAGGATGTAAGACGAA
This sequence comes from Esox lucius, assembly GCF_011004845.1. Taxonomy (NCBI): domain Eukaryota; kingdom Metazoa; phylum Chordata; class Actinopteri; order Esociformes; family Esocidae; genus Esox; species Esox lucius. The sequence continues at coordinate 27,216,160 of NC_047589.1, forward strand.
GTGTACGAGAGTCCCTGTCCATCTTCCAGTCCAGCATCTCAGAACTCAGTCTACACCCCCTCTCTACCAGAACTCCCATCTGTTGAATCCTGTCCTGTCCAACACACACGGAAGACAAGCAGAGAAGTATTACATAACACGTTTAAGTCATTTGACACACTCTCTTCTCCCTTCACACTCTCTTCTCCAGAGCAACTTTCAGGGGCTATTATGGAACCGTCCGTTGCTCAAAGGATTCGATTCAGCAATCCACACGGCGACAATCGATTCTTTTTATTTAGTAAATGCATGACCTCTCTGACCAGACACATCACATCACTCTCCCAAGTTTAGTCAGAATGGATCCGATATGTGACGTGCGGGACACTTTACTAAATCGTTCAGCATATACAGACAAGCTTATAAAATTGGCTTCTTCTTTAAATGACCGAAATAAGGAGAGAGCGGACGGAATATGGCAGCTTATATACGAATCACTACAGAGATGAAAACTCTATTAAAACCATTAGAACACAACATTACTGGTTCAAAGAAATTGCTAATATAACAATTCAATCAGACACTGCCTCTCATATTACCCTGCTCATTGCATGGTATACATTGTAGAATTGCACAAAAGTAGCGATCTAAATGATCGCCAATAGATTTAATTTTCCAATTATGGACATTAGTGAGATGCTCACCACAGTCGGGGGACATGTGTGTAATTTACAGTGGGGACAGTTCATTCCTTCCTGACAATCTAATCCACCACCAGAATCAGTCTACAGAGACTAGGGACATCAGCAACTTCAAATTTTAACAGAAGACTCCAAATCTACCTGATTCATAAACCAGAATAAAATAAATAGAACAAAACAGTAGAACATGCACAGAGAAGGGAAGCCAGTACTACCCGATAAAGTCAAGGGGGAAAATGCATCTTTTTGGGCAGAGCATTAAGCCAAATTAATTTTGCTTTGAGAAACCAGTAACCTTAACACATACCTCCACATCCATGAATTTTTTGTCAACACAATTGCTGATCCTTTTCCCAAATCAAGTTATCAGCAAACCCCTACAAGCATAGAGAAATATAGCCTGTAAGTCAACATAGTCTGTTTACTCATCAACAAACAACACCGCTTTCAACTTCTGTAAAAATCAATAAAAAAAGAAAGTATAATTTATGGTTATTATTAATCAATTATTAAAAACAAACTCTGAGCTACGTGCCCTTAAAGAGAGGTCAGCAGCCACATGCTGAGATAGATGGTATTAATGTTTTATGTATTAAGAATTTAGACCCACAGTACGTTATCCATATGATCAGTCAAGAAGGCTGTTGTATATAGCACTAGCCTAGACACTATATAAATACTAGCAGAATTGTATTTGCAGGTTAGCTGATGTTCGGTAGCATGTAAGAATAAAGTAGCAGTTTAGGAGAATCATGTTACTGTTAGGTAAATGGTAAGCACAGGGTTTAGTTAAAATGCTTGAGTTCTAACCAAAATAACCCCAACTGAAAACGTTGCTGATTTATTCACTTCCAGTCATGGTTGTATTTCATCGAGCCACTGCAGCTTTCTAGACTTTTAGTCCTGCTGCTCTCTGAAACTCTGAGTAAATAATTGCAGAGAACGAACCACCTATTGTTGGTTCATTTTCTAAGGCAAATAATTTCCAGCGATTACAGCTAAAAGGAAAAAAGACCTGAAAATGAATACAAAGAATTACATATCTGACCTTGTAGCCCAGCGAAAACTGAAATGACCATTTGCCCAATCACATAATGACTCATAAGTGGTGTGTGCGTGCATGTAAAACTGTCATGAGATGGGAATAGCAGCGTGCGGTGTTCTACGCCTGCGATTCTAACGCCACAACGATACATTACAGTAAGCGCTTTAGAAGCATGCGTGCACTCCACGTCAACCAATGCAGGGGCACATGTAGTATAATAAAGGTTTAGAAAGGGTGTCCGGACTGGAATATTACTGTATAATAAACTCTGTTTGTGATTATAAGTGCTTTAAAGTCAATCATGCAATAATAGATAGCTCTGGCCCAGGTTGAGATCCAAATGTCCCAGTAAAAGTGTAAGTGGATTAAGGTGGTCGTGTGCATGGTATAGAGGGTATTTTGGTACAGATAATCACAGTTGACCATGAGCATGATGTTCTTAATGCTTTCTATCAAGATTATTGTAATATGAGTTGAACCAACCATTATCTAGTCAAACCTGACAGAGGTGTCAAGATTCGACTAGCAAAAACTAGGATTACCGATAGACTAGGATGTACATCAACGCATATCAAAGTAGCATGGTATAAATATGGAAGGTATTTTACTCAGTATCAACCCATTGGTTGAATTACTATGTGAAGAAGTAATCGTTAATAGAATGCATGGAACGTAAACAAATGACAGAATAAATGTCTCATATGTTTAAGGTCTTACCCAGTGCACTCAATAATTAGTTAAACTGTATGTAAAAATAAACAAAAAGGTCTGTGAAAAATCAGCTTGAGCTCACTCTAAAAAAAAAAAAATCGAACTATCAATTGAGAAAATATTGACATTGAGAAATTTTATTTTATTCAAGAATCACAGTTGGAGGATTGCAGAAGTTGCATACATCTTGTGGTCACCAAGTCTCCAAAACAACAATTAGACGCCAGCTCCACGCCAACAAGTAATTTGGTAGGGTTACCAGAAGAAAGCCTCTGTTTTCTCCAAACCACAAAAGTAAGCGCCTAAGGTTTACTAAATGGAACTATGATTGAAACCAAATTCTATGGTCTAATGAGAATTAATGTAAACTTTTTGTCAACAAACCGCAGTGTTGGGTCTGCCTTAAAACATAATCATGTTCAAACCCCACTGTAAATTGGATTGTGGTGGATCTGTGATGTTGTGGGGCTGTTTTACTTCAAATTGCCTTGAGAAACTAGTTAGCATAGATGGCAACATAGACTCCATCAAGTACCATGAGTGTTTAGGTCAAAAGCTCTCTGCCTCTGCCAGCAAGCAAAAACTAGGTTGTTGTTGGAACCTCCAGCAGGTCAAGCGTTCTAAAGCATACCTCTAAATACAGACAAAAATGATTCACTGACCATAGGATCAAGTTGCTAGAATTGCTATCACAGTCACCTGACCTAAATCCTGGAGAGTCCACAAGCGAGAACCAAGAACTCTGACTGAAATATGCTCTTAAAACCCCTCTAAAAACACCAAGGTAATATCAAACAATCTGGGATCTACCGGCTTCTCTTGCCACAATCAGTGTCGAAGTAGATGAGTCATCTTTCAGAAAGAGACCGCACAAACGTGGCCTACATGGAAGGTCAGGAAGGTAGAAGCCTCTGTTCTCACAAAGAAAATCAAGACATGACTGAGGTTTACCAGAAAACACCTGGGTAAAGGCTAAAACTAATGGAAAGATGCGCTTTGGACAGATGAGTCAAAGGTGGAACCCCAATGCCAGACTAAATATCTGCTGAAAACGAAACACTGCCTTTGAACACAAGAACTTAATACCAACCATAAAGCATGGAGGCAGTGGCATTATGGTCTGGGGCTGCTTTGCTGCCTCAAGGCCCGACCAAATGCCTTTATTGAATAAACCATGAAATCTCTATTTTACCAGAGAATTCTTGAAGACAATGACGCCATCTGTCAAAAAGCTGAAGCTGAACTAAACACGGATCTTGCAACTGGACACTGATACAAAACAGATGATGTTAGAGACAGATACGGTTATAAGAAATTGCTACACGATGTCAGCCAAAGGGGGCGACACCAGCTAGTGAAGCTAGGTGTGTACAATTTTTTTCTGTACTATGAAATTGCATTTGTGTGGATTTTTATGAATAAATTACTTTAAAGTAGAATCTTCCAGTGCCATTTGTTACATTAGGTTACCTTCATCTGCCAGTAGTGTTGAAGTGAAGATTACATATCCAAACGAAAGGGGCACAGCAATCTTTGCTCCCTCATTGATCTGACTGCTGAACAGCAAACAGAATGTTTCAGTGAATTAATAACCCCTGCTATTATAATGAAAAGTATTTGAATTTCCATCCCCCTGGGATCAAGTGAAACAAGTCCAAACATGACTACAAAACTCAAACAGTAGATTAGTTAATCCATGTTTTACCAGCCTTTAGAACTCTGTGACTAGGAATCTGTGGGAACCTTTCACCAGAGAAAATCTCAATTCTGCAGATAGTAACTGTCCTGTGGCCAGATGTCTGGGAAGTGTTATACTTAACAAACGGGGCTGGCTTCAACCAATCCCACACTCTCAGTCTGTACGGTCAAATTGTCCCACACCAAAACAAATATATGGCACACAGAAAATGCAATTTATGCTATAATCCTATTTATCTGCAGGTGCACCAGTATAACTACAATAAAATATCAGGTGTCCCCCACCCAAACATTTATGTGAGCATGTTGATTACATTGTAGAGTGCCATTCCTGAGTTTTTTCATTTCTATACATTCCATTCTGCAAAAAGCCTTGAGAAGACATCACAAATGTTTACTGCATTTACGCACGACAACTAAAGCAAACATTAAAGCGCTGAGGACAAGTGCCATTTCAGTCTTAAGAAAATGGAAGAACCCGGGAGAAAAACAAACCTATTGACCTACTCAACCTCTCAACAGTTATGACTATTCCCTCTCATTCATATTATTATGATGCTTTGTCCTTAAATGTCCATAGTTTGCCACTATTCCCCATCTCCCTGGGGGCCTTGAAATAAGCTGGTATAGTCACAAAGACGTACTGTACCACAGCCTCCCTCTTACAATCACATTGTTATGTTTCGCTGTTGGGCCCTTTGTTAGCAGTGAGTGAGTGATCATGCTCTTTATGTTGTTGTTGATTAGCCTTCAAATGTCTCTAGCTTTCTGCCGTGATTGGATTGCAACAATAGGGGCTGTGCAAAATTACATTCCCATATAAAATCCATAGGCGAGCGCGTCCACTCGGTGGTCCACTGAAGGCCAAAGCATTCCATACCTTTCTATACCACGCTGTGACAAAGCTGAGGTGGAGGGGTAAGGCTAACTCAGAAATTAGGCTAACCTTCACAACTGGATCGGAGACTCGGCGCGGATGGTGATCGGACCCTGCTGTGGGCCTCTCTGTCTCGAGCACCTCCACTCCAGCACACAGTTCTGGTCAGCCTCATAGGATCTGAGGATGTGGACCTTCATCTATGAAAAGCAGAAAAACAGACTGATGAATAGCCCTCAACTAGATGAAAGTGTTTCATTGGTGAACAACAGGTAGGCGTAAGCAGCCTAGACACACTGTTGTGTGCCTTTGTAAAGAACAACAACCACAAACTTGTGTGAACAGGTTTGACACTGTGCTGTCCTTACGGGAGAACACGGACTGTCTTCAGAAAGGAGTCATTTTCAAAACACTAAACAAAGAGGAAGGTTCTGGTTTGCTCAACGTTTGTTATATTGTCAATAATGTGTTGATGTATTATTTGAAAGGCGGTCCTGTAGTGACTGACCATCTGAAAAGATTACCTTACTATGCTTTTTATGTAAGCAAGGCCGGTCATTTTATTTACTTGATTGTGACAGCTACAATGCGGTCCACAAGTATTTGGACAGTGACATATTTTTATTGTTTTGGATCTGTACTTCAGCACTGTGGATTAGAAATGACGCAATGACGATAAGTGCATAACTTCAGCTTTATTTCGGGTGTATTTCCATCCACATCAGATGAACCATTCAGAATTTAAGGTTACCGAAAGTATTTGACCTTCAACCTTTTCAGTCATTGTTTCATTTCAAATTCAATTTGCTGGAGCACAGAGCCAAGACAACTTTCGAACAGCACTCATAATCTACACCTGGACCTGTATCGTACCACTAATTGTTATATTCAGTCAACACAACGGCGAGCCCTCCGTCACGGCCTGGTGAACTACACTCCCATGATGCCTTGCTGTCAGCTCAGTGGCCAACACGGACCTGTGAGACACGCGGACCACCCACGTTCAAACCCAGACGGTGCCACGTCTGTCCATGGCTCACAGCTGTACAGCAGAAGGCTGTAGATTGACCGCGCGTGCCGTCTTGGGGTTACGAGAGCTCCCGAGTTCCAAACGGCTAACCTCGTTAGGCAGCTCCAGAACTGGACCGGTTGACCAAAGCCCATCTCGGAAACCTTGTTAGACTTCCTTTGATGCACGGCCGTATGACTTACAGGCGGTGTCTAAACGATCTCACATGACAAGCCCAGATGATTAGAAGGCTTTTAAACATGGCTGCCGGTTCGCGTCTCTGTTTCGGGCTGCTCCGGTGAAAGCCCTAATGTAATTTTCCACCTGTTACAAGGGCCGTGGCTTCATAAAGCCAACTCTGCGTTTCCCTCTGTCATTTGTCCAGCAGTGAATATCGTCCTGGTCGTGCTTACTGACTGCAGATAGCCTATTGTTATTTAGAGAGGAGTAGGCTTATGCAGACCAGGGACACCTAATATAATAAGCAGGAGAGGCCAAACTTGAGTGGCTACTTGGCTGCAGTAGCAGCCCTGATCTATTGCCATGAGAATTCATATGGCATCGACTTATTCATCTGTTCAGGGGTCTTGAACACGAGCCACCCGTGCCAGAGGTCCAGACTTTCTGGCAGGGACAGATGAAGAACCTTTTTACGGAACCCTTCGTGTACCCACTAAAAAAATGAGGGGTCCCCAAGTGTTCTTTAGGAAGGGCGAGGACTCGAATGACCCTTTGAGCTCTCGAAAAGGTTCTTTGAAAACAATTGTTTTTTTGCTGAATATTTCACGTGTTTCGCTCACAGTACTTTGAAAGTGTCATTACAGTTGATTTAATGTGTTTTGTCATCATTCCGTGGCATATCGTGCGTGACTATGCTAGAACCGATAACAGTGACATTTGAAAGACTTCTGTATGGCCTTCTGTCAGTCAAGTGAGAACCAAAGTGTGGTTAACACTTCTTCCAGGGGTAACCGTTCTACTAGCTATCTTGAGTAAACTATTTTCAGAAAGGGTTATCTTATAGCACAGGGTCCATTTAAGGGCATGCTTCTGTTTTCTCAGTTCTATATAGCACCAAATACCTCTTACCTGGTACTAACTATTTAGCTAGAAACGTCTTGTGTGTGTAGTTATTGATGGAACTACCTGCTTTTTGCATTTAAGTGACGCTTCAACTTGTCCACCCACCTGTAAAATGTCTTAATTTAGCTATGCAGTTTCGGGTGTCAATCTCCAGGTGTCTCAACCTCTCATACAGCTGCTTGAAGACATACTGGAGCAGCTTCATTTGTTTGGTAACAGAGCTGTGAAAAATGCCACAAGTCGTCATCAGCTCTGCACGTAGAGGTTTTCTGATGTGAATGCTTGTCACTTTCATGACCAGCACACTGTGATTTTTCCTTGGAAATTAATGAATACTTGCTATTATGATCCATTTAGCTTATTCACCTCAATGACAACTGAACCTTCTTCTCGTTCAACCTGGTAAAAATATACACATATAACTTGCTAGTTATTTAAATATTCTCACAGGTACTCATCAGTGAGATTGCTACAGTAGCTGTCATACACAGTTGTTTCATTCATCTCCGAATGTCCTTTACTCTGTTTTTTTAAATCGGTCGTCTTGATATTTAGGTTGAAAAATAAATGAGAAAATAAATTACAGTTTCTTACATTTTTATTTTAACTCCAACGTCTATCACCCAAATATAAAATTGGGCGGTGATAAGTTAATTGTTAGGTCGGTGACTACAACCATCGGGTTAGATAGTCGTGCGAGACTTCATTAGACCGGCCCTTGCCGGGATACGATTGGCTCAGTCAACTTTCCGTCTGAAACAGTATTGAAAGGTTGAATGATGGAAATGTTACAACGTCATCACAGAGTGGGTTAGGTTGAGGTTGAGGGATCCGCCCTTATGCATTTCACCCGCTGTGATTTTTTTGTGAAATTCAGCTTCAAAATTCGATTGGCTATTCTTTTTTTGCAGAGGCTTTCACTCATTTGGGATTGGTCTGTTTGCGTTGAAAGGAGTGGTTAGCTTTTTCAACCCGGAAATGAAGAGTGCTTTCTCGTCGAGTTGACGATCTGTCGATTTCGCGCAGAACAATGGGTAAATATCTGTCCCCCATTTGTAATATGAAATACATTGCACTAACAATTTAGAATAGTGCATATCCCCTATGAGTTTAAACGTTAATCGTTTATTTGCGTGAGACAAGGTTCTAACTTAAGCGTGGTACAAACTGTGGCCAGTGTTTCGTTATAGTCCACAATATTTGCCGTACGGGCAACAGTTAATGTACAGTACCGTATCGATAAGCTGGGAATAATATGTACTACAGACGACCAATATAACGTTATAGCAGTCCGTCTTCTGTAATTCCTACGGTTTTTTGCTAAATAAGCAGAATCAAATTCATTCTCTGTATTCAGACTTGTACGTGGTTTCTTAGTTTTAGACATATAAGAGACAGAATACACAATTTACACAAAGCTGACATACAGTTATATTATCCACTATATAATCTATAAACATATATAATAGAATGCCTAATTGAATAATACACGACCATGTTATCTTATTTTTGTAGTACTTTAATAAATATTCAAAGGAATGGTTCCTGTACAGAAGGTCTTCATTAGTGCATTTGGTTTGGCTGTAATGCTGTCCATTATTTCTGCCTTAACTTAGGCTAAATCGCCCCAGGGAGAAAGTTCTTTTTTTCTGTACAGTAGCAAAGTAGGAGCCAGCATAATCGGAGCCAGAGATCAAGCACCTACACACCAAGCCTGCAAAGTTGATTTTATTGATTTTGAAGAGCCACTCACTCCATCCCTCTCCTCTCAATCATCGCCCTCTATTCTATTCATTTTTTTCCTCCATTCTATCTCCTTGTTCTGTGTCTGGCTATTTTGCCAAGTGCCAACATAATCCTCTGACTGATTATCACTTAATGCTCTTGCCTTATTATAAAAATGGAGGAGCTTTGGCTTTTTTGTTAAATGACTGATGATGTGTGGACTTTAAGAATTAAGAACTAGGAATGCATGTTGTTATCAGGAGAATCTGGAGCAGATGATTATGCTGGATTGGGGAGAGAGAGAGAGGGAGTGAGTGAGGAAACTAAGCAACAGGGTGAACACTTAGCCTAATGACTGGGTTTTTAAAGGAATCTGTGAAGTTAAACTCTGGTGTGATCTCAGCTAGAGGTTGAGAGGTCAGCTATAGATTTCACTAACAAGCATTAATATGGACATAGCTCTGTCTGCCGCAACTAATTTAAAAATGCTCTCCACAATCAGGTCCTCGCTATCTGCTTAATGGGTTGAATAGAAATGCTTGTAATGCAGCCTAAATGCTGCCTAAGTTAAGTTAAAATGCAGACGGGTAGTTTATAACAGGCCGTGTTAAAACTATTTCAGTCTCGCCTACGTGCCTCAAGAACATGTTAGCCCGCTGAACTAAAGTGTATGGACCGGCTGGGTGTGCCGGCTGGGTGTGCCGGCTGCCTTCAGAGCGCAGACATAGCTGCCCATAACGCCGGGACATTCCAATGTAACGACCGACATGTTCCATTGCTCATCCCATCCTCATCCTTTGTCTACTTTTTTCCTTCGGGTCATCCGGAGCCAGTGTCTGCCTGGCACTCTAGGGCCTGTTAGCGTTCCGTTTGGCCTGAATAGTTTTAATTGCTGCGTATGTCTGACGAAACATGAGAACACAAGTTTTCACCTCCCGGTTTATGGCCCCCTGTGTTCTGTCGTGCATAGAGAGAGGGCCCTGGGATGAGTTTATCAAATATTCTTGGCTCTACGATTTGTATTTTCCCTGCGTTAGGGCCCTGGCACTGCTGCTTCATCAGAAACAACGTACATTTTCTTGTTCATTAACCGTTCTTGCGTCATCTCTCAATGTGCTTTCTTGGCCTCCTAAATGTTTCATGAGTTTTTAAGTTGTTTTCCTGCAATTCCTGCAGTACTTACAGCTCACACAAGCCCTGCATCCTCCACCTTCATACTCATGAAATCAATTAATTCTCCTAAATAATTAACGTTCTGAGCAAACCAGATTAAGTAGAGCACAAATCTTTGTGTCAGGCAGAAGTTTCTTTTTTTCCTCTGGCACTAAATAGGCCCCCTCACCCCGTGGCTCTGTGGTCTTTGGTGATTAGAGTCGGGGGGTCCTGATAAAGCATTAGAGTGCAACACACACACGCACCCAATAAAAGAAGGAAACAGATGGAGCCCGGTTCTAGAACCCCTCTGCATTTTACACATTCATTTTTTATGAAACCGACTCATAACAATTAGTCCTCTTACCGCCTGGCTAATCTTAGCGTGCCTGTAATGGCCATGACATCACTTTGTGAAAGTTCCAAATTTGACATTCTCATCTGTTTTCATTGAGAGGACATTAGCGGGCCTGGCCCTCTGACTGACTGGAGAGAGAGGAGCGGGGACGAGGGCCAGAGAGAAGAGAATGGGCGAGTGCTTAGAACGGAAGGTCACAGTCTCTAGACCTTTTACACACATTTATTTAAATGGTAGGAGAAATATGGGACGTCCCACAGGCCTTTTTCACGCCACAGGCAACCCCAGTAGGAGAGCCAAGAGTAACAGTTATTGTATGACTTCAGAGAATGTAGGCTAACAAGCAAAGCCATCTGCCCCAGTGTTTGTGTACAAGCATCTACGCCATTCCTTTATGCATAATAAATTGTGGATAAATCCAGGCCTTGGCACATATGTTGATATTTTAGATCTAAACAAGGCCTTTGCGTAATCCGGAAAACCCCTGGCAGTGGTAGAAATAGAAGTAATTTCCATGGTCTGTAACCTCATCTTCTTGTACTATCTTCTCTCTGGCCTGTTTCCATACTGTTCTTGACACCCCTTCCAGGCCTCTGTATCCTCCCCTCAAGGTCGAGAAGACAGTGTAGCCACCGGCCGCCTTCCCAATTCCCCGGGTTCCTTTAACATTTGCGTCAGGGCTGTTGGGTGCCGTCTGGTCGTGACGACCACAGGCTTCAAGGTCGGGATGTTGCCGTCAAGCTGGTTCTTATCTGTTTTTCCTCCGTTTTCCCACCTCTGTCCGTTTTTCCCGGCGGTAGGTCATAGCTGACAGGAGGACGCCTTGGGGCGTGGGTAGCAGTTGATATGCCGTAATGTTATCGGCTGCTCATCAGCACTCTGCAACCGGCGGTTGGCGGTTGGCGGTTGGCCAAAAGGCTAACCGGACTGTCGGTTGAATGCAGCGGAGCGCCGGACCATCCCGGTCGTTTTAACAGTACATGAGTGGTGTCGGCTTTTGTTGGTCGTCGCGACCGCATGTCTGTACGTCGTGCAGGACGGTCCTGAGAACAAAGAGTTCTGGCCCCTCAACAAGCCCAGGTACCTGATGCTGTTTTGAACAATTGTGTGTGTGTGTGTGTGGAATTTCCAAAAAATCACATTTACCCCATTAAGGGTAGAGGCAGCTGGCTTTTTGCTATGTTCTCTATTGATTGGATAAGTACACCTGTAGTAGATAACTTCAGGCAATATTCATGCTTGGTCTCTCCTCTCTCTTTCCTCTTGGGCGCTAGCTGCAGTAGAGGCCATTCTCTGTTGGTTTATCCATGGGAGAATTACATTGTGAAGTCGATGGCTCCTGGTCAATTCTTGAACATAAGCTGTTGTGTGTGTGTGTGTGTGTGTGTGTGTGTGCATGCGCACGTGTTCTTGTGTGTACTCTTCCATGCCTCTGTTAGTGTATTTGATCCTTTGTTTACAATAGGCCTAAACGCCGTCCATTGATCTGTGACTTTTGACTATTACATAAGAGCAATGGATTTCCAGTTTTGTGGCGAAAGCCCTGAATTTCCCTGCTTCGTTTTCATTGGCCGAGCGGATTGACTGAAGTGTCGGCCTCGTATGTATTTGCCATAGTGCTGAGAGTCTGAAGGTAGCTGTCAATAGTAATCCCACTATTTGTGTGTGTGTGTGTGGGTGTGGTGTGTGTGTCTAGGAGACATTACAGTGGCCTGACTCTTAACATCTCTCTCCTCCCCTTGCATCATAATTACATTAATATTGACAGGCCCATGACAATAGGCACAGTACTATTGATAGCTGGCTGTCAATACTGTGTTTCCAAATAAAACATATTCATTCATAACCCGTAAACTGTTCATTAGCAGTGTTGACGGGGGTGTCAGGCCAGAAGGATTCTCCTGAGAGGGAGGGAGGGAGGGAGGGAGGGAGAGATTAAGGCTGGGATGGACGGATCGAGAGAGAGAGAGGGAGAGGGAGATTTCTCCCACCTGGTGCTGTGTGGCTGCGCTGTGTTCCCTGGCCGACAGACACAGACTGATGGGGCCCACGCATTCATGGTGTGCAGAGGCTGTGTGAGTGTGGGGCCACCAGGCCCGTATCAAGGACCAGTTTGGTTTTGGATAGTGCGACGCAACATGTGATGTCTTGGAATTATCTGCATGTTCTTCTGAGCGTTCTCATTTGCATTTTTTACATTCCCAATCCGCGCCACGAACACTATTCCATGCCCTTTCGATCAGTTAATTTCCGAGGAAAAAAAGGCCAAATATTGCAAGGTGAAAGCAACCATTTGAATTGTGTTTTTGTTAGGGCGTACATGTGCAGTGACTTCGGAAAGGCTTTCTTCACAGCTGGTAGTGTTATAGACTTACTTGATCATTGATTGTATTAGGCTGTCCCCGGGTAACATTACATTTTCCGTTCAACGTTGGCCACGCTTGCTAGGGACTCAGGGCTCGGGCAGAAAGTGGGCACGCACCCCCAGTCTTGCTGAAACAAAACGTGGGCTTTGAAATGATGCGCTCAATGGCTCTCGTTGTGCGCGTTTCTTAACGCAATCCCAGCTGCATTGAAGTCAGCTCGCAAATTAAGACTTTGCCTGTGCAAATGAAATGCAACAAACGACTTCCTTCTGAATTCGACCTGTTCCAGTGAACTGGCTGGTTCACGATTTCCAAGTCTATCGAAATGTTCTGAATGCAGGGATGTCTGACTGCTACCTCTTATAATGTAACAGTCTGCGTGTCAGGACTGACCCCTTCTGTCAAAGCTACCATACTTCCGTTCCAGAGCTGAAATCTCTTAAAGCCACGTAAAAAATCCTGTTCACCACAGCACAAAGGCCTCTGTGGGAATAGCCTCTCTCTCGCTCTCTCTTTCTCTCTCTCTCGCTCTCTCTCTCTCTCTCTCGCCCTCTTCCCCTTCAGCCTTCAAGTTCTAACTCATTTCATTTGGGGCTGAGGGAGTAAGAGACGTGGGCTCCCGAATACGCTTTCAGAAGCATCCAGATGACACCCTCACTGCAGTGTGATCCCATATAGAGTCCTTCTGGGAGGAAAGTAGTTCCACATTGGTGGATGGTTACGGTGTAGCTGAGACTTCGCCGTTAGGCTAATCCCTGTTGATGTGATTTGTCCGCACGCCCCTATCTTGGTTAAGACCCTGTGTGTGTGTGTGTGTGTGTGTGTGTGTGTGTGTGTGTGTGTGTGTGTGTGTGTGTGTGTGTGTGTGTGTGTGTGTGTGCGCGTGTGTGCGTATCTAAAGACCTCCTGTGCTTCCTCGGTGCGACGTGCACAGTAGTATTGACTCCTCGTGTCTGGTTCCTCTGCAGGTTTCTGCCTATTCTTGCAACTACTGCCGCAGCCTGCTTTTGCTGTGGGAATTTGGGCCATTGTTGCTGTGGAGCACTGTCGATAAATCCACGCATCGCCCACTGTAACCGGGTGACGTAGCCCTCAGGTCAAATTTTATTCTCCTTGTCCTTACTCCAGCTTCCGTCGTAGGAGACCGGCTCCCGTCAGAAGGAGGTTCCGCAGCAGATCCTCAAACTCCAGTCCTGAGGATCAACCAGTTGGATGCCTTTGAGCTGGACTCGGCTCTGGACCAGCTGGTGTGGAACCAGCTCTCCCGGTGCTTCCGACACCTCCGGCCGGGCCTTCTGACCCCGGTGGAGCCGGAGGTGAAGGCCCTGCTGCAGCTCCTGGTCTGGAGGTTCACCGTGTACCCCGGCAGCGCCACGGTGGGTCAGTCCATGATGAACCTCCGCTACCACGACACCCGGTCCCTCTCCCGGCGCTACAGGGCCCCGAGCCGGAGACAGACGCTGGGCCTGGCCCTGCTGGCCGTGGGACCCCGCTGGCTGACGGAGCGATCCCACGGCCTGCTCCTCGCCCTGGGTTTGGGCGTGGGCGGTGGCCAGCCGGCTGACGGTGGTCTGTGGCCGGCGCTGCGACGAGCTCTCTCCATTGTCACCGGCCTCACCCAGGTAGGTCGTGAAAAAAATGCCATGATGTGAGATATTCTGAGTTATGATTGGCCAGCTGCATACTCACACCTCTCCGCTCTCCGCCCAGGTAGCCAATCTGATCAACTTCCTGGTGTTTCTGAGGCAGGGGCGCCACCCCACTCTGACGGAGAGGATCCTCGGTGTGCGTGCTGTGTTCAGTAGGCCCCAGGAGGTGCGCCAAGTGGCCTTCCAGTACATGAACCGAGAGCTACTCTGGCACGGCTTTGCCGAGTTCCTCATCTTCCTCCTCCCGCTGGTCAGCGTGCGCAAGATCAAGACGAGCGTGTATTCGCTGCTTTTGCCCCTGGGCCTGGCCGAGGAGGGGGCGGGGGGAGCGGGGGGGGGCGGGGGCGTTGAAGGAGTGTGTTCTGTGCGGGGAGTGGCCTACCATGCCCCACTCGGTAGGCTGCGGTCACGTGTTCTGTTACTACTGCATCAAGAGCCACTCCATCGCCGACGCCTACCTGACCTGTCCCAAGTGTGGCGCTGAGGTCAGCGAGTTGGAGCCCGTAAAACTGCAGCTTGAGATGACGGACTTGAGCGCCACATGACGTCCCAACTGGTCGCAGGAACCCGCGCGCACGCAGGAACCCGCGCGCACGATGTGTATTTATCACGCGATGGGAGATTTAGTGACGGTGAACGGAATGCACTGTGTACAGACTTGAACATTTGCACACACTCACACGGAGTCTCGGAGGGCCTCTTGAATTGAGCAAGGTTTCTTTACTTGAGATTCTCTGGGTGATGATGGATGATGCTCAGGAAAGGGCTGATGATGACAGAGATTCCGCCTGTCGGGTGAAAACACACAGGCTGTGTAATGTATGTGAACACACACTGACCGTCCCGCGCTCGTGGCCCCTCCATTCCAGCTGTTGGGCGGCCCTGTTTGTTCGTCCCGCACTGAGTGACTGTGGAGAAACACTGAGCATATATTTGATGAAGCAGCGTGTTGATTCTGCCCTAAATTGTGCCGCTCCATTCTGTTCAAATGGGAATATTTGTTCTGATGAAAAATGCAGAAACTTGACTGGCTGATAAATAATGGATGAATTTCTAATGTCGCTCATCACCGCTACTGAAATTAAGGCCTGTTTGTATCTTTGCCTAAATTCTGATTCTACATCATTAAAATGGAATCTGTTGATTGGTTCCCAAATATTGCCACCACACGGGTTTCTTTTTTATACGAAGGGAATGAAGAAGGAAAGGTCCACACTTTCACCCTGTACTCCTCTCTCCTCTCAACCCCTGCTCCTCCTCCTCTTTCTCCTTTCACCCTGTACTCCCCTTCCTCTCTCCTCTCTACCCCTGCTCCACCTCCTCTTTCTCCTTTCACCCTGTACTCCCCTTCCTTTCTCCTCTCAACCCCTGCTCCTCCTCCTCTTTCTCCTTTCACCCTGTACTCCCCTTCCTCTCTCCTCTCTACCCCTGCTCCTCCTCCTCTTTCTCCTTTCCCCCTCTACTCCCCTTCCTCTCTCCTCTCAACCCCTACTCCCCCTCCTCTTTCTCCTTTCACCCTCTACTCTCCGCTCATCTCTCTCTTCTTGTTACTCTCCTTCGTCTCTCCTCTCTCCTTTCTTTCTTTACTCTCTCTCTTCTCCCTCCTTCTCGCCTCTCACCCGTTAACTCCCCTTATCCCTTTTCACACCGCTAAAACATGCAAAAGATCAAGGGGGCAGCCAGGGGCTCAGATTGGAGACACACACACACACACATTATGTCTCATTCACACACAGACTCTGACTCTCACATGCACACACACACACACACACACACACACATTATGTCTCGTTCAGACACTGGCTTTCACACAAACACTCACACACACACATTGTCTTGTTCAGACACTGGCTCTCGCACGCGCACACACACACACACACACACTATGTCTCGTTCACACACAGACACTTTGTCTCTCCCCCAAACACACACAGCCAGACACAGTAATCTCTGCGGGCCTTTCCCTATAAGTCAGACTGTAAACTGCAACGAACCCCTGGCAGCATTTTGGTTCCTCGCAGGCGAATCACTACCTAATCCCAGTAATGACTCCAAAGATGCTTATTTATGCTGGAGTTAACCTCCTAAAATGAGCCCAGCCCTAGGCAAAACCCAGCCTGGCCCAGTGAGGCCTTTCCTGGCCTGGCGTAGAGAAAAAAATCTCCCTCCTCTGGATCATCACTGGAGCTTAATTGCTGATCGCGCGGGCAATCAATCAGGAATGTGGGCGTGATGGGGCCTTGCGTTGAGTCGGATTTGGTCTGGCTGGTTTACAACCTCTCTAGTAAACACACAGCTATACTCACACTCTAACTGGTTTGCTTCTGTTGGGGTTGATGCAATTGGTTTGACACAAAGAGAATATTCTGTGTTTCTCGGCTAGAAGGCGTTTGCCCACAAGATCAATATAAAGAAGGAATCTGAAGTATTTACTGTTGATGTTCATATTAATTATTAAAATGCCTGACCGACGTGTTTTATGCTGCCTCTGATTATTCATGTTTCAGTGTGCATTTGTGAGCGTGCGTGTGAATACAGTATCCGTGACATACCGGGCTATCCTGGGATGGTATCAATAGGATTGTCATGCCTAGGCCTTTTCTCATTTTGAAAATGAGAAAAAAAAAAAATTTGTGTGACCGGCAAACGGATAATTGCCGTATGAGCAGGTGACTAGTGTGTTCTGCCCTTAAAACCCACATTTCATGGAGGATGCTCATGTATCCTAGGATCACGACAACTTCACACAGTCAAACACCCAACAAGACTATTTGCTTTTTCCTTAAAAAAGCTGACTTAACTGTAACCCACACCATAATCACAATTCTAACCTAACTAACCCATACCATAACCACAATTCTAACTCTAACCCATACCATAACCACAATTCTAACTCTAACCCATACCATAACCACAATTCTAACCTAACTCTAACCCACACCATAACCACAATTCTAACCCACACCATAACCACAATTCTAACCCACACCATAACCACAATTCTAACCCACACCATAACCACAATTCTAACCTAACTCTAACCCACACCATAACCACAATTCTAACCTAACTCTAACCCACACCATAACCACACTTATAACCTAACTCTAACCCACACCATAACCTCAATTCTAAATCTAACCCACACCATAACCACAATTCTAAATCTTACCCACACCATAACCACAATTCTAAATCTAACCCACACCATAACCTCAATTCTAAATCTAACCCACACCATAACCTCAATTCTAAATCTAACCCACACCATAACCACAATTCTAACCCAACTCTAACCCACACCATAACCACAATTCAACCTTACTCTAACCCTAATTAAGATCAAAACACCACAGACCGAGTGTGAAATAAGTTTCGGTTTAGTCTCATGAAGTTTTTATCCAAATGTATGAATGAGACCCAGGTACTGGATTAATTTGTACCGTTGTCATGTTAGTCTCCAGAAAACAGCACAAATAGATCTAACGCAATGAAACATTGTAAATAGCTTGTGCTTTACACATTGTAAAGCAACTCTGAGATGTAAAGTTAACTTATGCATACACTCAGCTCATAAATGCTGCCAACACATCACTGTCTGAAACGTGGGCATATGAATACCATATACATGTTATGTCCCAATTTGAGTCATATCAGATCCCTTCAGAAACAAGTGACATTGACTTCTGCCACTGAGTCAGTTTGAGAGCAGCTACGACAGCTTTTGGTTATTAGAACATCACCCGACTGTTCTAAAGCGTGTGGTGCATTTCTATATATTAATTTAGTTTTACTTCTGTAGCCATAGAAGCAGAACTGTAGACTTAGAAGTATGTTATCTTTCTGCAGATCCCTCTTTCTTTCGCTTACTCTTTCCTGCAAATTCCCACTGGCCATGCAAAGCACCAGTACATCTAGACAGAGCCATTTAAGGAACAAATTGCCCCAATGCCCCTTCTCACGTAGGGCTTTAAGAGAAAGAAATTAAAGTGGAGAATAGGCTGGCTTTGATGAGGTTCTCTAACCCACCCCCATCCTGCTTCTCATCTCCATACCTTTGAAGTAAGAATGTTGATTTTCCTGATTAATAGTTTTAAAAAGTAAAAGCTCTATTTTAGTCAGGATAATGTCTGTATTTTACCTTCTGTGTGGGGGGAGATTTTGTGTGTGTGTGTGTGTGTGTGCATTCGTGCATGTGAGAGTGTGAGCACAGCCCTAGGATTGCACTCTGAGAATATATAATGAATTAAACACAATAGCTTTAGATTCTCCTGCACTTCCATTCACTAACAGAGGCTGTTATCATCCTGGCCTCGAACCCACCATTATCTCGTCACACGATGATGACTACGAAGTCGGTCTATGTCACTACCAGCATAAGGAAATTTAAGAGACATAGAACAGGTTGTAACTGTAAGTTATTAACAGATATAACTGGAAGATTCTGTTTAAAACAACACAGTAATTCAACAGTTCTTAAGTTATTGGGGGGGCCGAGGCTGCGGAAGAAGGAGGCTGAGGAAGTCTGAGGCTGAGGAAGGCAGAGGCTGAGGAAGGCAGAGGCTGAGGAAGGCTGAGGCTGAGGAAGGCAGAGGGTGAGGAAGGCCGAGGCTGAGGAAGGCAGAGGGTGAGGAAGGTCGAGGCTGCGGAAGGCAGAGGCTGAGGAAGGCAAAGGCTGAGGAAGGCAGAGGGTGAGGAAGTCAGAGGCTGAGGAAGTCCGAGGCTGAGGAAGGCAGAGGGTGAGGAAGGCCGAGGCTGCGGAAGGAAGAGGGTGAGGAAGGCCGAGGCTGAGGAAGGCAGAGGGTGCGGAAGGCCGAGGCTGAGGAAGGCAGAGGGTGAGGAAGGCTGAGGGTGAGGAAGGCTGAGGGTGAGGAAGGCAGAGGCTGAGGAAGGCAGAGGCTGAGGAAGGCCGAGGCTGAGGAAGGCAGAGGGTGAGGAAGGCCGAGGCTGCGGAAGGAAGAGGGTGAGGAAAGCCGAAGCTGAGGAAGGCAGAGGGTGAGGAAGGCCGAGGCTGAGGAAGGCAGAGGGTGTGGAAGGCCGAGGCTGAGGAAGGCAGAGGGTGAGGAAGGCTGAGGGTGAGGAAGGCAGAGGCTGAGGAAGGCAGAGGCTGAGGAAGGCCGAGGCTGAGGAAGGCAGAGGGTGAGGAAGGCCGAGGCTGCGGAAGGCAGAGGCTGATTAAGGCTGAGGCTGAGGAAGGCTGAGGGTGAGGAAGGCAGAGGCTGAGGAAGGCAGAGGCTGAGGAAGGCAGAGGCTGAGGAAGGCCGAGGCTGCGGAAGGAAGAGGGTGAGGAAAGCCGAAGCTGAGGAAGGCAGAGGGTGAGGAAGGCCGTGGTTGCAAAAGGCAGGTCTGTGTGATTCCTTTTCTCTACCAGGGAGGCATTGGATACCACAGGGTCCAGTTATATTATCCCAGTTCCAGTGTACAAATGCCCTCTTTCCTATAGGCCTGGACAACAATCAATCAATCAACACCAGGAAATAATTCTATGTGTTTTGATCAGGGTTTATATGATCGACAGACACTTTGAGGGAGGTGGGGTTTATAGGAGAGTTTAGTCAAAGTATATGTAGGACAGTTGATCTGGTTGTTTCTTTCTCCTCACCTAGAGGCAGTCTGTTTCTCGGTCTGTGGGCTGATATAGACTGATAAAAAAGATTGTTAATCACAACATACCTCTAACAGAAGCTATTCAGTTAGTCCTAAACATTTCACGTCTGATCTTTCATATTTCGGAGGACTAGCACAGATCCTGGATCAGCTATGCCTAACCCCAATCCTTTCCTGAGCTGTTAGGGGTGAAACGCACGGCTGACCTCAGAGCAGTGTCCAGCGGCAACCTCCTACTCCTCTGATAGGCAGGTCCTTGGAACGAGACGTGAGGGGAGCAGATGAACGACAGCAAGGAATTATGGAGGATTAGACCTTGGTGTTTTCAGATGAGCCTGAGGTGAGACGGGATGTGTGTGTGATTCTTTGTATGTGTGTGTGTGTGTGTGTGTGCCTGTGTCTGTGTGCGCACCCCCTAACTCTTTGCCCTCCTCTTCCCACTGATGTCTAATACACAGTAAATGACCAGTAATCTGGCCATGCCTCCAGATGTCGAAGTGAATTTCCTGTGGCTTAGAGCCGACTCGGAGCGCTTTGAAAGTTTTGATAACTCCCGCAAATGTGATTGAAACCGTGCGCATTGAGGAATGTTGCATGTTGGGGCTTTTTTATTAAATAGATGTCTGGTTAGCTCCATTATAATGAGGCTTACGCTGGGGTAATGGGAATGATAAACTTCTGATTGGCCCATGATGCGTTTTCCCCCATGAAAACGTCAGCAGAAAAAAGACCTCTGCTTTTGATTGTCAAAACAGAGACAATTGAGATGCATTGTGTTTATTTTTGGCTTGGCTGATATGCGTAAAGTGTGTTTTATCCTGGTCACGAGGGAAATGCTACAGCGACATGTTTAGCCTGCGCGTGAAACACAGCAAGCAGCGGGCACACCGGAGACCAACTGAGCTGGAAAGTCAAACCATGTCATGCAAAGGCCTGATACATATTGACAATATACTTGTGCATTTGAACATCTCGGAATCTTCGGCTCGACGGGAAAAAGATGTTCTGGTTTCCATGGAGATGGAGGCTGCGAAGGTTCCGCTGCATACAAGTCAGAACTCCTTTCTTTGAGATCACTGAATAACACCGTCTGCCAGTAAAAACCGGACCCCCCCCCCCCAACACACACGCGCAAACGCACACCAACACAGACGTCTGCACATCTATATAAAGAGGGAGATCGAAATGTATTGCACTTAGAAAGCCTGTTTGCACTAACTCCAAACCTAATCATAACCTTAAGTCGAAAGCCATGTCCTAAACTTAACCACAACTGCAAAAACTAATTTATAGCCCTAATATATTAACCTAACCATAACTCTAGTTGTGACCCCTAACCACTGAAAATAACTGCCCAGTGTTTCCAGATTTCGGTAAAATATTACCTGTAATTACTATATTGTTCTTTACGAATTGTTTACATTAAGTATTTTATAAAAGCAGTTTTCTTTCTGTGTAGGAACTGTTTTGGTGTAACACAACAAATGAATGGAGTGATGCAACACATTACTTTGAGTATGCTGCAGATTGGTTGGCTCATCCTTCCCTAGATTTGAGGATAGGCTAGTTCTAATTACATTTTCCTATGGTATGTTTGAGGTGGGGATTTAATTTATTTAATGTATTCAATGTACATTTTCACTTGGTGGTTTAAATATACTTTAGCTATGATGTGCCTGGTCCCTAACACAGGCACAAATCTTATGTTAAAACCAAGCCTGTGTCCATTGCCAACCGTGTTAGATGATAAAATATCTGACCCTCTATCAGTGTTTAGAAAGTGTTTTTACCTCCTATACATCATGCCTAGATAAGGAAGAAGCTTTTACTTGAAGTTGAACTGTGGGTCAACAGATTTTTGCCTGAAAAAAACAACAGGTCAAGATGATTTCATAAAGTTCCTTTACGTCTTTGACGTGTGCTTGCATGGGCATTGGCGCATTAGTGTCGAACTGTCCTGAGTTCCCCAGGGAATTTCCATGCCAAGCCGCACAAGTCCACACTGCAGTCTCATCCACAAAGGCAAAGGAGAGAACACACTGCCTCTGTCCCGCCTCTCTCACTCTCCTGTCTCTGTATATCCATGTGTTTGGCTTATTTCGGGACCTTCAAAGTCAAACTAATAAGGTATGCCAGAAACACAGTGTATCTGCAATTCGGAACACATTGTTCTATCAGACAGGAGATATATTGCTGTCTAAGTATTGTCAGATGTTGGCAAATTCCGTTCAGTTTTCATATCCGGCCCCCAGACTCTGATCCTCTTCCTTCTACTGACCCTGAAGACACAATCTTTAAGATTTCCTGCATGCGGTTCCATGGTCATTTCAATTCATTCAGCGCCTATACTGTCTATTTCCATAAATTGTGTCGTACAAGTGAACTTCATAAGCTTTCTGCTACTATTTTCCTTTCACATATCCCATGTTATAAATGTTTACAACAGACAGTATACGTCGCTGTATGTACTGGAAATGGGGGGGGGGCAGGGAAGGGGTTCAGGGGGAGGGCCGGGGAGGGGGGGGGCAGGTGTTCTTCATCTATATACTGTGTGGACTCTCGTAGGTTTTATTCATTTATATATACATGCATTTATTCATGGACCCACTCATTCACAGACGTAGTCCCTGGCTGTGCAGCGTGTGTGTGTGTGTGGGAGTGTGTGTGTGTGTGAGTGTGTGTGAGTGTGTGTGTGTGTGTGTGTGAGTGTGTGTGACCTCCTGGCCAGTATTATTCCCTGGGGGTCTCTCATCTTTTCTGAGCTCTGACAGAGAATGGAGGCTGGGAGTAGTGAGTGCTGCATTAAAAACCCTTTACCTACCTGCTGATTTATCACCGCGCACACACACACACACACACACACACACAGTCTCGCCGCCTGCCACCCCACGCCATCTCCCCACTCTATACCGCACTTCCACACTCCATCAAACACACACACACACACATCCTTGTCGTGAGATGGTGGCCTCCGAGCAGGCGAGCGATGTGCTGCTGTGGTGATTTTGCATTTTAATGGTTATTTTCCCCGTCCTCCCCTTGTTGGTGATTCCGACGGCGGGTGGCTAGGAGCAGGCCTCGCCACAGGAAGTCAGAGTGATGTATTTACGGAGCGCCACTTCCTGTTGTTGTCACGTGCACGTGAGGAATTTCAATGTGACTGTTAGAGTGGGTGTGGGTGGGGGATTGTTGGGTGGGGGTGGGGGGCAGGAACAAAGGTTTTGTGTGTGTGTGTACACAGTACATGCAGGAATTTGTACACACACACACGCACGTACAGACACACTCTAAGACACACGTCACTTTGTCCTTGAAGGAGTCTCCGTCCTGATAATAGTATTCATTCGTTCATACTGTGCATTCATAGGGTGGAATACATTTATTCTGTCCGTTCCCTATCCCCTGCATTCCCTCCCCTCCCGGAGCTATTTTGTCAGACAGCTCTGCTGTGGCGCTAGGCAGCTACCTACAATCGCCGGCTAGCCGCTAGCCTTCCACAGACGCTGTACGTAAGACCCTGGCAATCTGGTGTTACGGTGGAATGTTGGCTTTACCCCGCAATCAGGTTTAGCAGCGGCCTTTAAAAACAAGTTGCAACGTTGTAACAGTCCACATTGGAACAATAAAGAGCGGCCTGCTGGGAAGGTGACCCAGTTAACAATAAAGCATCCACGACTATAATGCTACATGTTCATATATTGGGAGGGATGTTACACCCTTACCTTGGATCCAGGGAACCTGCTGGTTTTCTGTTCTACCTCATCGTTAACTTCTACCTCATCGTTAACTGCACTCACATGGTGTCCCAGGTTTAAATATGTCCCCAATTAGAGGGTGGCAAAATAAATAAAGAATTTGGAACTGGCTTTGAGGTCCAGAGTTGAGTTTTAGAAATACAGTACATGGGTTAGTAACAGTTCCATGACTGAAGTCTGTCATCAACATACAACAATTAGACATGTCAACCTTCAGCATTTACCTGAAACCAGATTTTCACCGAAACAGTTGCCTACATCTTCACACGATTCATTTTATCAACGCCTTGTGGGATTTTGACTCGTTAAATTAAAAAAACCCAAAGACCAAAATCCATTGGCAGGAGTTCCAGGTTCATATGCACTTTGTGCAATAGCCACGGGATGAGGTTAAGCAGATCTAGATTTTTTTTTTTTATATCAGAGACCTGGGTGTATATGCGCAGACGATTTTGTGTCTGTATTAGTGTGTGTGTGTGTTTGATAGGCTACTGCCGCAGCTGGTCTGTCCAAGCCCATAATTCATTGTTGAGAATGCTGCATTCTAGATTACATCTCCAGCAGCTTAAAGTGTATTTTCCTATAAACAGCAATCTGCAGCTCATAAAAATTCATTCTGTTCGGGCATTAAACACTCCCTTTCTCCTCCTGTCAGTGTGTGTGTGTGTGTGTGTGTGTGTGTGTGTGTGTGTGAGAGAGTGGGAGAGGGAAAGAGAGCGTATGTGGGTTAGCGTGTGTGTGTGTGTGTGTGTATATATGTGTGTGCGTGTGTGTGCATGTGGGTTAGCGTGTGTGTGTGGGTTAACGTGTGTGTGTTACAAGCACAGGGTGATCCATCAGTTTTCCACAGAAAACCAATTTCACTGGAGATGTTCAGTTTCTCACCTGTACTAGTAGGGAGAGCGGGGGAGGGGGGGGGATGAGAAACGAGTGACGGGGGTCATGGGAGGTGGGGTAAAGAAGAGAAAGGGCGAAGGAGAAAGAAAGGAGAACTGAGGAGTGAAAAAATTGAATGGAAAAGAAATGCTGCTGTGTTTTAAATGGGAGTAAGTTCTATTAACTGGTGAAACCGGTTCCTCGTTCTCTCACCTGTCTTAAAGAAGAAAAAACATGTCATTTGCTCTTTGAATCTTTAGGTTACTGGTGCTCTGTATCCAGAGAACGTCTCAATAAAATATATGTAGGAGTGGTCTAGTGTTCCCTTATAGGTGCATGTATACACACACACACACACACACACACACACACATCTAACTTAGCTAAATAAATGGGGATATCAAAATGTATTTCCTGTTTTTACTATTCCTAACACAAACCCTCACTTTAACCAAACGCTTACCCTAAACCTTATGCCTTAATTTAACATAGCACCAATGTCTAGCCATAACCCAGAACCTAAGCGGTAAGGCACAAATATAAAAATCACCGAAAATTCCAACACAGTGTCCAGATGATTGTTATTCCCTGAAACCCGCCCCTGAGTGGAAAATCGCAATTTCCATTCAGGTTTTACTATAGTTATGGGGACATCAGGACCCCAAACATACACACAGAGGTGATGCTCTCTCTCTTTCACAAACACACACACACACACATGCGCACACGTACACTGTACACACAGACACACACTGTCAGAGGTTATGCAGTCCAGAAAAGGCTGTGTCTGTAAGCAATGGTCTATGACAGACTCCACTGTGGCCAGGTAGGAGAAGATAGTGTACTAATGACGAGAGTACCCTTCAGAAAGTCTGCCTTCTTAGACAGTAATCGAGAACAGATGGAAAAGCTCCAGAATATTTTTTTTTAAAAGGACTGTCATCATAAATGTAATTAAATATCTGTATCCCCTGAATGTAATCCGAAGGCCATTAATTGTTTCCTGTTTATGATCTTAAAATCAAAGAAATGTTCAACGCTGATTAAAAAGGAAGTCATCATAAAAAAAGGCGCTTGCTTTTTAAATAGATTAATATTTAAGGTCAGTTTTGAGGTATTCAATTTATTATTATCTTTCGTTCTATGTGCAGCCATTATTGAAGAAATACGAAAATAATATGAAATCATTGTAATAAGTTCTTATTTACAGTAATGACAATAACTGTTATTGTCAGTCTTTACAAAACCAATCTGATGTACTGTGCCTTTTCTACCTTCTCTCCTCTCATTCGTATTTTTATTCACAGCCCCGACTACAACTGGCCTTGAACTGCTGCAACAAACTAAACAGGAAAAAAACAAACAGGAAATCAGCCTTTTGTCCGCTGGAGATGGCATCAAACACAACACCTTGTTTCATCTGTCTTAAACAATCCCATCTTCCCTCTCTGCTTCACGCAGCCGACCCCATGTGGGCTGCGTTACTGCTCAGAACAGATTGGGAAACAACGCAAACCATCTGCCTGGGAAGTCCCAAAGGGCTGCAAAAACAGACTGGTTTGTGAACGCACCTCTGTTGTTTTGTTTTTCTGCGTTGCTGATACAGGAACAGCGGCTGCTATTTGATTTCTCTTAGGTCTATCTCTTTTCATCGTGGCTCCGTTCTGTCTCTCCTATTATATTTTCAAGTCTCTCCTCTCCTCGTTCCTTCCTCTCTGCCACTCCATTCTTTAGGTAGATACCATTGTTGACAGTGAAGCCAGCGGTGGATATTAGAAAAATACCAGGGGCATTTGTGTCTTTCTCTCACAATGCAATAATACTGCAGGTGGAGAAATGTTTTTCTCATAACGTAGCATTTTTGTTCTCCATCCATCCAAATGTATTACTTGCACAGATATGTGTTGAATAGGCAAACATGCTTGAATAAGCAACTTGGATTTATATTATCAGGAGAGAGTAAAGCCAGGTATATGTCTGTGATTGCAGTGTGTCCTGTAGTTGGTTGTTCAGGCTCACGTCACACTAAAATGAATTCCTGTTAATGGCAAAAAGCAATCAGTGTTTTGTTTTTATTTGTTTTGAATCTTTTAATGTCTCTTTCTGTATGTACACTGTAACCACGATTCAATGCATTGTTAAGTGGGGCAGTTAGAATTTCATTTAATGGTTCACATTTAATGTCTCTGACAAATCCACTTCAATTTACAGACCAGTACAAAACATAGCCATCATGTCCTTATTTCCGTTAATCTCTCCCACCCAGAAGTCAAATCTTGCGTAATTTGTTTCTTGCTGTGTCATTCTGCCCAAAGGTGATTGATGTCCTTCTAACAGCAGCAACAACTGTCTTGAAAAAAGCTTGTCTCACTCTGTCATAAGACTGCATAGCTCTGTCATAAGACTGCATGGCTCAATTAGAAAATTGCATAGTTCATAATGCCATAGCTGTCATAATAGTTATAATACGTTCACACTTCTATGAGGGTCTCCTAAAGAAAAAAAATGAGACCTCCAAAAAGAGTGTGCAATGAACAACTGCTTTATCGTGCAATCTTTCTATGAGCAGAACAGACGGCAGTTTTCTGTGGTTCTCAGGTGAGCTGTAGTGTCAGGTGAGCTGTGGTGTAGTTGTTAATTCTCAGGTGAGCTGTGGTCTAGTTGTTGATTCTCAGTTGACCTGTAGTCTGGTCGTTGACTCTCAGGTGAGCTGAAGTCTGGTCGTTGATTCTCAGATGAGCTCTAGTCTACTTGATTCTCAGATGAGCTTTAATCTAGTTGTTGAATCTCATGTGAGCTGTAGTCTAGTTGATTCTCATGTGAGCTGTAGTTTAGTTGTTGATTCTCAGGTGAGTTGTAGTTTAGTTGTTCTCAGGTGAGCTGAAGTCTGGTTGTTGATTATCACGTGGTTTAAATTTTTTTGAACTTGTTGAGCTTTCGAGGGCCAAACCAAGCTCAGGGAAGTAATGATAAAATAAAATAGATATTTTGGTATAATTATAGTAGCCTAAGTAAAAAATGATCATTTAAATAATACTACTGCATAAAAAAAAACAAAGAAAAAACCTTTTGGTTGTTTTTGTACCATAGGTCACTCTACAGTGCAACAGCTGGTGACAAAATCTCCCATCCTGCCAGGTGGCACTCCCACGCGCGCGCACGTCGGCTTTCTCCAATTCTCAGGGTCGCAGGGAGGGACGTGTTCAAAAGTCGTTAAATGGGATTAATGAAATTTTATGAGGCCAAAGGCAAAGGAAAGACGAAGATCTTCTCACTCTGACCGAATCAGTGTCGCCACTCTTAACTTTGTTCCATACATCAGCTTGAATGTGTGTGTGTGTGTGTTTGTGTGTGTGCACGCACGTTTGCACACCGCTCACATCTAAATGGCTCAAGAAACGCTTTTCTGGCTCGTAGGCTCACCCCTCGCCCTTGACGAATGTGCTCCCCTTTGCAGGGTGCGCGTTGCCTGCTGAATGATCCGGTTCTTTCCGTAGGTTCGCCTCTGCAGCCGGCAGCCACGTCCTCTCACATTACGGGACTAAATTGCGTTTGACCTTTGCAGAGAACAATGGCAAAAGGCATTTCATTTCTCTGGCCTCTGCGACATTGTTAGAAGTGGAGGCGGTGTGTGCGATTGGGTGTGAGTGTGTGTACTGTATATGTTTTCACCATTGTTTCTTGGGTTCACGTGTTGGTATATATCTCTGAGACATGTCGCCCGGCCCGGCTCCTATATGGTGATCTGCCCCACACGTTCATTGTGTGCATGTGTGTGCGCGCGCGTGTGTTCTATTGCGTGGCCTCTAAGCTTCTCCATTAGACAGACAATAAAATAACACAGAGCTGATATTACAGTCCCTTTAAAACCCGGATGACGGATAACCCAGATGAGGTCACAATGAAATGGAATTGATCAGAACACGCTTGTCAATGTTAAACGATGACATAATATCGCGTTGCCAGTGGAAGCCGGCATTAATATGCCACGCGTGTCGATACGTATTGACAAAAGGATCATTGTGGTTGTTCCTTCTAGGTTGTTCAGGAAGCCAAATACTGGTTCCGGGGATCTGGGAATGGAAGTGATTGGATTTTCAGACCCCCGTTAAATTCCCATGTGTAGAATACTGATTCCTGTATTTCGTCTGTGTGCGTGAGTGCGTGTGTGTCTGTGTATAGTATTTAGCAAGGGGCGACGCCGGGGCTTGCTTTCATCTTGGGCTGAATTCAGTCTAATTAAATTGGGCACGTGGGGAGACGGATGTATCAGTCCCGTCTAATCCATGCTTCTCTGTCCCAAGCATGGCATTACCCAGGGGGAAATCCATTCGCTGCAGGCTATTCAGAGCCAGATTGCTCTCTCTCTCTCGCTCTCTCTGTCTCTTTGTCTCTCTCTCTCTACACCACAACACTGCTCTCTCAACAGCTACTTGCTCATCAACAACCTTCCATGCCACAAAGAACTAGAAGTTGGACATAGTAGGGCCCAGTCTTAACTTTCCAAAAAAACAGTAGTCCTTTTAACCACCAACGTTCCTACCAACTTCATAAATAAGTTGTATGGTGTGTGTTCCCATTCTGGGATGTGAGGAGCTTTTTACGATACCTACTGCAGCCCCCTCCAGATTAACCGACACCTCAGAAAATAATCCAGTACATTTGGTGAAAATCAGATTACAAAAGAATAACGTCCAATAGCGCATCCTTAAATGGGCAACTGTACTTCTCAAACGTAAGGAATGCCAGTTTGTGGCAAAACATGACTAGTGCAGGTTTGATCCCGTTCTCCGTCGGGGGAAATGGGGCACCTGCATTGTGCCTGGACACAGAATTACAGCAATTATTTATTGTAAATAAAAGCGAACATGCTACCTTGCATAGTGTGGACGCTGTGAGGAAATGCACAGCTGACATTAACATTGTGCGATAATGTTGAAAATAACACCCCATTTGATAATGCTGTAAATCGAGAAAGACAACTGCAATGCATACACCTACACATGACGCAGATGGATTATGTATGCCATTTATGACAACATGGCTTTATGATAATGGAACGACAAACAACACACTTTTGATGACAGACTCGAAACTGGTTTGCAGATACAGTTTTTAATGTATCACAACAATGAGCAACAAACATACTTGATGAACTATTTCCAGAAGTTGTTCAAATACCATCTACAATAAACGTCATTTCAACTATGACAACAGGTCTGTGACAAAAATAAAAAATAAAAGTTTCAAAACCATGTTATTACCGTGTAACGGTGCAGTTGAGACCTTAAACATTACAGTAACAAAAACTAATGAGACTACTCTCTATATATAAAACATCAATAACATTTTTGGTTTAGTTTATTTAAAGTTTTAGCCGTAGGGGCTTCTTCTTAGTAAAACCTCAGGATGCATTTCCTATGTAACCCGGACGTAGAGAGTACATATTGTGTAGGATATGATTGCGCCGTGAAAATCCCTTTTGACATCCAGAAGAAAACAATCCCAGTTTCAACCTTTTGAAGGCTGTCCTCTCTTCAGCGTCACACAATTCATCCGTTTTAAAAAGTTTTTTTTTTATTCTTTCTTTCTTTTTGGCTGCTGTGCAGTTGCAACGTTTATGTACAGTTTGTTATGTTATTGGACCATCCTTTTGGTTGTTGGTATTTTAGCTTTTACCAGTCCTTTAGTGTGGGAAGCATTGTGTTTGCTGCTAACATCTTAGCATGTGATGCTAGCTGACAGTTCAGTCTGGCAATGCTATAGCCACATTGAGGGAAAAGGCAAAAAGCCAGGTTGTGAAAGCCTTTGGGATCCGGACAGTTGTTGGTGTTTGTACAATGGCAGGATTGCACCTATAGACTAGGACGTCTCTGCTGAAACACAATCGTAAAAGTGTCTTCAGGAACAAAGTAAATGTTAAAATCCCCAAAATTCAAAATAAGAACATTTAAAAAGCTTCACACAAAAGAAGATAATTAAAAACGGTGACATTTTGCATTTAAACTTTGAACGGAAAAACTAAAATACCTGTACAATAATAAACCGTAAGAGGAAATGTTACTTGATTTCATCGTTTGAAACAATAACTAAGCATGATTTGATTTTAACCTGTCAAACAGTTGCATTACATGCTACTTGTTCATCTCAGAATAGGAAATACCAAAAGCAATACATTTTTGCATTTCTTCATATTAATAAATTTGTACCATGCACAGCCAACTACGAATATGTACAACAGCTTAGCTCTCTTTGTTCGCAAGCCTTTTTCTTTCATACAAATATCCTTCTGTTACTTTGGAATGAATCACGTTGGCTTACCTTACCAAACTAGAAAGTGATTCGTAAAAATTTAACACCCTTTGACAGCTTTCACATTCTTTAAGTTCCACTGCAAAATAAAAAGACAAAAACAAAACTAAAACAGAAAGAAAACAAAAAACAGCAAAGCAAAGCGATCCATGGGTCAGGATTCAGTCTTGTGTAGAGTTTATGGCAAGCAAAAATAACATTACACAGTAGCAGCAAAATGTTGGTATAGTAAGGTAATACTTTGTAATGCATTAATGACTAAAATAAACTGAATAATTAAAGTGTTTTGAGTTCATGATAGATCAACTGTGCCCAGAAAAACAATGTAAGGACAAAGACCTATGCACTATAAATCAGTGTATAGGTGTAACACTGTTATTAGTCCTACAAGCAATGGGAAAAATGTTTTATTATAAAAAAATTAATGCTGTTGTCCCCCATTCTTAAAGCAGCATATTTGCTTATGCAAATATTCATACCTTTTCTAAAATACAAAAAAAAAAATACATTTTGACCAACTTGTACTTTAACAGTTTCAAGTATACAGTACTGCTTTCATGGATGCACCAATTGTTAACTAGGTCACAGAACTGTTAGACGTCAATCCTCTAACAAATGTGGACCGAAAATGCTGCTGCGACAAACACAAAAAAATAATTAGAACAAACAAACAAACACACAAACAGAAAAAAAATCTATTAAATTAACACACGGGTCTAAAATAATAATAAAAAAATAAACCAAAACAAAATAAGTGCACTATTGTCCAGACACCATAGGGTACCGTAACAGTTCAGCAATTCACAAATGAAAAAAAAAAAAAAAGTCTTATTCACATAATTAATCCTCAAGAGTGTATAAAACTAGAGTTATTACCTCTCCAGAAAAGGGTGTGAGCAGAGGTAAAAGAGAAAAGGTAAGAGTTGGCACAGATTAGTATATTCTACAAGAAAAAAAGGGGGGCAGATATAGACACAGTTTGTCGTAACACAAACTGGCAAACACAGGGGGCTTCATACACAATTACTTCACCATTCTAAAATTCCCTCAGTGGCAAAACCATACTGTCTTTGTAGGGCCAAAACTAAAAGGATATGCACGTTGTCCTCTGTAACAGTAATATTGTCTCTCTTTGTACTCTACACACATCAAGGAAATGCGTCCGATAAAGCTTGACATGGTTTTGGTTAGAAGCCAAGTGTCCCCAGGGCCCACTGCTGCTTTAACAAATGAGAAATGTTATGTTCTGACCTGAGAATTTAAAGCTACTGAATTACACCTATCTAGACTAAGAGAGATTCTCTTTGAAGGTTTCGTGGATCGTCGTCCCATACAGTACATGCTAGCATTTGGAAAACAATCCAGCTGAGGTGCAATATGCTATCGTGAGAGTTTTTGGCTTGAAACAAGCTCCGCGGGGAGAGCCTGTGGGATTTTTTTTCCTACTCCATGTTTTTTGTATACAATATAAGCTCAGTCAAGCATCTGCAACAGTTCTGTCCATAACAAAAAATCAATCAATATCTTGCCAGCATATCAATATGGGAAAAACAATCCTGAGTCAATCATTTGGTACTGTAATTTTTTGGGTTAGAGAAACTTTGGAACTGCAGTTTAAAAGTCTTATTTTTTTCTTATCTTTTTTTTAAGCAGGGGATCCTGTTTTCACCTCCTACACACTGAACATATCCATTCGGATATTGCTGAAGCCTGCGTCTAGGCCAGAGGTTGGCTTGGCCTTGGCCTCCAACGCCTTATCTAACTCATCCAGCTTCTGGCTTAGCTCATTGTCAGACTCCTCTGAACAACTCTCGTTGGGTAGGGAGGTGGGAACCCCTGAGACGCTGCTGCAGGACGTTGAGGTAACCTTTGAAGGCAAGGAAAGGGAAGGAATGGAAGGAGAAGCAGACGGGGAGGAGGAGGACGCAGCGTTTCGGGCAGTTGCCTGGAAAAGGATATTTGGCCAGGACTTGATGGACAAGCGAGAGAGATGAGGAAAGGTGTTATTAGAAGGAGGAGCTGCAGACTGCGAGGTAGATGTCGTGTTGTCAGGAGTAGGGGAGCAGACAGAGTGAGGTAATAATCTAGCATGCTCTTTGGCATTTCTCATTGCTTGTTTGATTGTTTTCTCTTTGTGCAAGCTCGACTGGAGGTGTCTGCCAAGCGCTTCATTCCCGTTGACCACCACATTGCAGGCGACGCATGTGTACTTGCTCACTGCCTTTCTAAGAACCGTCTCCTGCGGGTCTGGAAAAGGGTTTCCGAAGTAGCAGAAGGACTTCTGGTGATGCACCGCAGAGTCCTCGTCGGCAAACACCATCTGGCACTTCCTGCATATGAACTCGTGCTTGACAGACGGAACTATGAAAGCGTCAGGAAAGTCTGTGGTACATTGGATTTCTTGCAGTTCTTCTTTTGTGCTTTCTGCTGAAGAGCATTTGTTGTTAGTGTCATCCTTAGTTCCCATAGATTCTTTTGGTTTGAATGAGTTTGGGTTGCTCTGCACACTTGGAGACGACACCTTCACAGGGGTAGGCTTTTGCTTCTGCTGTTTATGATGCTGTTGCTGCTGTTGCTGCTTCTGCAGGGAATCCTGGAGGGACTGCTGGTACTGTTGATACTGCTGCAGGAAGGCGGTGGGATTCACCCCCGCCATGGCAGCCTGTGGGATGGTGCCAGGTCCATACGGGAACAGGTTCTCCATGCCACCAAACGGAGGGAAGTATCCCCCAGCCTGCATCCCTCCAAGAAGCTGCGGTGAAAAGCTGTTGGCAAAGCCCGGGAGGAAGTAAGGCAGAAACTGGCCTCCCAGGAAGGAGCTCGGGTCTGTGGCACCAGCAAGGGCGTTTTGAAGAGCCTGTAGTTGAATGGCATCCAGATAACCCTCGCTTCCCGGTTTGCCCACAGCTGGAGAGGTCTTCTCCCTCTTCTTGCTTGTGCCGACGTTGGGGGTCTGTGGACGTCCACCGGTCTCTGCTTCTCTTTCCTTGGGCTTCTTCTGGTGGTGCGGCTTCTCCATTGGTTTCTTGCTGCCGCCGCCGCTGTTGTTGCTGTCTCTCTCTGGGTCTTTGCTGTGCTGCTCGTGGTTGGTTGAAGTCAGAGGGTTGGAGGAAACAGGAGGAGGTGGTGGAGGTGGAAGAGGAGGAGGAGGAGGTGGAGGAGTCTGCAGAAGAGTCTTGGTTGGGGTAGTGCTGAGAGACATGGCGGGAGAGGGGGTGGCTGGGGTGGGGAACCCAAGCATGCCAGCACCAGGAGACGCTAAAGCTGAAATACAGTAGTATGAATTACATTGAAATATGTTTATATTTATATTCACCCTGAAATCACTATGGTATCTTTATATATTATGACATTAGAGAAATGTTTGCTGTAATGATTGATTGACTTAATAATCAAATAATATATTTTTTCTTATGGAACAAAACTGTTGCATGCGCCAAATAATATACAGTACACCAACATAATTTTTAATTTTCCAAAATCAAATATCTAAGAAGAGGAGAAATAAATAACACAGCTAATATCAAGGATGAAAAGAATATAACTTTTTACAAAAATCTGAACTCTAATATTATTTAGCAGTCCCTCACTGGACGTTGTCCCTCTCCAACATTTAGTAAAAAAAATTATCTATGCCCACCACCAACAATGACAACATCAACGCTGTGTGGGCAGAGAAAGGAGTCTTTTGGGCATAAAAAAGCAGGGATAATCAATGTTCATAAAAAATTTATGATAAAACGACTACACTGTGTGTTCTCTGTTTGTCATACTAACTCACCAGGTGTGTTGGGTGGGTAAACAGGAAGTGAGGACGGCCCGTTGACACCAGGAAGTAGCACTGGTGGGAGGCCAGAGATCCCTGGGTAACCTGAGGGCAGGCTGAGGCCGTGAAGTGCATTGTTCTGGTCCATTGCAGTCTGATGCTGCTGGGAAGCCAGGCTGCTGAGCCCATCGCTACCAGCCTTCTTCAGACGGTCCATTTCATGCTGAGCCATCAGCTGGCGGACCGTAGTGGGTGCCAAGTAGTCCTTCTCCCTGTCCACCTGGTTTCCCAGAGTCTCCTGCACTTTGGTGATGTGCTGTTTGGAGAAGATGTGGTCGCGGATGGACATCCGGGCGGTGTATTTCACACCGCACAAGGTACACTCGGGCCGAGGCCCATCCGGCCCGCCTTGACTGATCATGAAAGGCTTCCCGATGTTGATTTTGAATTTCTTTTCCTTGGCGCGGGCATTCTGGAACCACACCTGCACCACACGCTTGGGGAGGCCAATCTCACTGCCGAGCATCTCGCACTCCTGCATGGTTGGGGTGCGGTAGTCGCTGAAACAGGCCTTGAGGACTTTCAGCTGAAGATTGCTCATTTGAGTCCTAAAGCGCTTATGGCCCGGCCTCTCCCCACCACTGCCGCTACCCTTCCCAGACTTGAAGGGGTTTCCACTTCCAAAGGGGCTGGGAGAGCTGGGGTCGGCCAGACTGGAGGTCTCGCTCTGGTCATTGTTGTCATCCATGTCATCATCTCTTGAGCTGTAGTAGGAGTAGGAGTAAGAGCACGAGTCTCCATCTTTTCCCGAGTAGCTGAGGGAGGGGCTGACCATGCTGAAGGGAAATCGGTCATCCATGCCCCCATCTGAGCTCTGGGCCTGGTTGCTCTTACTGTCGCAGCCCAGCTTGTCCCCTCCATTAGCTGTGAGACTTTCCACTTCATTGTTGTTGCCCTCGTCCCCGGTGGTGGCGTCACTTATGGCGGTGTTGATGGACGAGGTCTCGTCGCAGTCCATTTTGTTAGTGATTTCGTAGGATGAGGCCTCTGCAGAATTTATGTTAAGCCCTTCAGATTCATCACAGTTTTCTGCTTTTAAGGATGAAGGGCTCAAGAAGTTTTTTAACTGTGCCTCAATTGGTTTGACTGGCGTTGAGGAGGCCGTAGGAAGCTCATACTCATTTGGCTCAGTCTTGGTGGGCAGCTGCGGGTACTCAAAGAAGTTATACTTGTGTGGGCTCTCACCTCCATCGTCTTGGTTCATCATTGGGCTAGGAGGCAGACTAAACCCTGCCTGTTTGGCTTCATGCCAGTGTCTAGAACGGATATGGCTGTCCAAAGCTGACTTGGCTTTGAACAGCGCCCGACAAAAAGGACATTTCTTGTGTGACTGGGAGGGCCCCAAAGCTCTGAACTGTCCTTTTCTCTCTCTAGCACGTGTGTTCTGAAACCAAACCTGAACCACTCTCTTTTTCAGGCCAACCTCACGGGCAATGTGATCTAGCATCTTCCTGGTGGGGTTGGAGTCCAGTAAATATTTATCATACAGGATTTCTAGTTGTTCTGGGGTGATGGTGGTTCTAAGACGTTTGTCTCTGTGCTGTTCTTCAGTCATGTTTCCGCCATCTTTTTCATTAGATCCATCCTCTTTTTCATCAAGTTTTCTTTTCATGGATCCAGAGCCAGGGCCAGAAGACAAACCAGAGCCGCTTTGGGTTGGCATCTGGAGTCCCCCAGTCAGCAGCTGGCTAGTCATAAGAGGGTTATTTGGGTCAAAGATCATGTAGGGCATGTCCATGGGTCTTTCCAGGAACTGGGAATGAAGGAACTGGTTCTGGGCTGCAAGGAAATGCATATGCTGGTGCTCCTGCCACAGCTCAACAGTTGGGAAGGCTATCTTGCACTGGTCGCACTGATATTGGAGCATTTGGGGAGGGAGGCTGTTGCTGAGGGAGGAAAGGGCCAGGGACAGGGGGCTGGATGGGACAGCAGCTGACTGAGGCTGGGAGTGGGGTCTGGACAATTGGGGTTGGGGGTTCTTCTGAGGAGGTGGCTGAGGGGTGGAGGCCTTGGAGGGTCGGGGGTCTTGTAGAGGTTTCATCATGACTGGAGAGGGGGCAGGCTCTGGTTGTTTAGGTTTGGGCTCAGAGGGTGGTTCTGGCTTGGGGGAGGTCTTCCCAGGGTTGGGGCGAGGGCTGGGCATTAGTGGGGTGCTGGAGCCTGAGCTATTGGATGTTCCATGGTGGTGCTTGGATGAGTCGGGGTGCTTGGCTGGGCCAGGCTCTCCCATATCCATGTACTCCTCAGATTGGTTGTCCTCATTCCCTTCCTCATCCTCATCCTTGTAGCATATCTTTTTCTGATGGGTGATCAAATCAAAGATTCGTGGGAACACCACACAGCATTTCTTGCACTGGTACTGCATGTTGCTGGTGCGGATGTAGCGCTCATTTGTCAGTTCTTTCTTCTCGTTGTCTTTAGCATCTGCCTGGTTCTCATAGCTCTTCCGGGCCTTCTGGCGGGCGTTTTGGAACCACACTACGATTACCCTTGTTGGCAAGTTGAGCACGGTGGATAGCTGCTCAATCTCATCATCTTTTGGGTAAGCGTTTGTATCAAAGAAGTCCTGCAGGACCCTTAGCTGGTAGTCAGTGAACCTTGTCCTGGAGGACCTCTTGTTCATTGTGGCATCAGTCCTGTAGTACTCCAGTGTACTGTATTGGGAGTCGAGTCTGATATCCTCCAATGTGGTAATAGGTGGAATGCTGAAGTTGTACGGAGAGTCTTTGCTTCGCTGGCGTTCTTTGAACAGGGTGTTACGAAACCAGTGCTTGATGACCTTCTGGGGGAGGCCAGACTTGTCAGCCATCTCTTGGATCTGCTCCTCATTGGGGGAGTTATTGATGTCGAAGTGAGCTCTGAGGACCTTCAGCTGGTCGTCCGTGATACGGGTTCGAGGGCGCTTGAACTGGGACTGCCTCAGGAAGTTAGGATCAAGGCCTAGTTGCTGCTGACAGAGCTGGGTGAGATCAGAGGACAGGGAGTCCATTGTGGGCAGCTGCAGGGTGAGTTGATGGGATAGCCCTTGGTGCTGGAGGGATTGCATCATCAAAGGAGGGAAGAGGGAAAAATCTAGTGGTACGGAGGGCTGCACCTGTGGAGGTGCGGAGGGTGGTGGAGGAGGCGGAGGTGGGGGTGGGGGTGGAGGCTGAGGCTGTGGAGCCTGGTGTGGGGCTGGAGATGGGGCCTGGGTCTGGGGCTTGTTTATGGAGCTTGCGGGAGGTTGTTGGGTTGTCACTGGAGCAGGTGGGGGAGGAGGGGGTGGGGGCTGAGGTGGGGGGGTCTCTGGGGAAG
This sequence comes from Esox lucius, assembly GCF_011004845.1. Classification (NCBI taxonomy): domain Eukaryota; kingdom Metazoa; phylum Chordata; class Actinopteri; order Esociformes; family Esocidae; genus Esox; species Esox lucius. The sequence goes on from NC_047589.1 coordinate 27,254,183, forward strand.
GGGGGTTGATGGGATAGAGCTTGTCATAGGCTTCTCTGTACTGCTGGGCAAATTTTTCTAGCTCCCCATATGGAAAGAACTGTCCATGGATGTGTTCTTGGTGGCTTTTGAGAATCAGCATGTTGGAGAAGAGCTTTCCGCACATCCCACACTCCAGCTTATCGTTGTTGATCTCCACTAGTTGTTGTTGATGTAGTTGTTGTGGTTGTTGTTCTCCTTCTTTGCTTTTCTTCTGGCTTTTCTGCCTGTTCTCGTTATACTGAATGACCAGCTCGAATCCAAAGTTCTCCAGAAGGGCCTTGGCAGCATTTCCCCTGGCTCCTGACACGATACGTGGAGGGGGAATCAGCGGCTCAGGAAACTTTGACTTTTTATCTTTGTTATCCTTTCCTCCCTCACTTAATCCTTCCCCTCCATTCTCCATCTTTGCTTTGTTCTCCTGTTTTTCTACATGCTCCTCTGCCTCTCTGGACATCGGCAAGTCAGACACTGACACAGCATTGGGCTCCATTTTGGGCTTGTGGCTCTGCAGTTGCTGATTTTTCTGCTGCTGGAGCTGCGACTGGGATGGTTGTTGTTGCTGCTGCTGCTGTTGTTGTTGTTGTTGTTGCTGCTGCTGCTGTTGTTGGACCTGATGCTGTGCCTGAGCCTGCTGTAATTGGTGCTGCTGCTGCATCTGTTGCTTCAAATCTTCCAGGAAGGAACCAGTCAACCCTGGCATCCCAAAGGCAGCGGCCGAGTGAAGGGCCAGCTCTGGGCTCAAGTTGAATTCTGCCCCTGGGATGTAGAATGGAAACAGGAACTGTGGCTGCTGGAATTGAAGCAGTGCCTCCGGAGTCATGCCAAAATGAGGGAAAAAGGCTGGGTTTAGGAACTGGGGCTGGAAAAAGGCAGCCTGCTGCTGAAGCTCGTGTTGAAGCTGCATCTGGAGCTGAGCTTGGGACTGAGCGTTCTGATGGCTTTGCTGTGCAGAGACATGATCAGTAGTTTGCTTTGCATTGTTGCTGCTGTTTTGGGCTTCTTTGGCATCTACAGTGTTTTCTTTGTTAGCAGACGGTGTCACGCTTCTCGTAGTGTCTGAATTGGTGTTGTTGCCCTGTCCAGTTGGGACGGGGCTGCTAGATAGAGCCACTCCAGCAGCGTTCCCACTTCCTGCGATGCTGCTACTTGTTTCGGTTTTGGCAGTTCTGGCTTTGGTCTGATGCAGCACAGACCTCATGTGTATCTCCAGCGTGGAGCTTTGGCTGTAGGCAACATTGCAGATATTGCATTTGAATGGTTTGTTGTCAACATTGTTGTTGGTCTCTGGGGAAACTGGGCTGGATGCCTCCTGGAGAACCTTCTTCAGCTTGTGCAAATGAGACACGGAGTTATAGTGGACCAGCAGGATGTTTTTCTGGGTGAAGGACTCCTTGCACACTGTGCATTTGTACGGTCTTGATGGGTCCAAGAACTTTTCCATGGTGAAGTTGGGGCCTTTCCTGAATGGTAGGGTTCGCTTTGGTTCTGCTCCCATGTCGTCTAGCAGCAGGCTACTGTCACTTCCTGTTGGGCTGGCCTTCTCTTCTTGGTCCAGCTCATCATCTTTTTCCATTTCCTGCTCGAAGGCCTGCTGCGCCTCCTCGTAGGCCCTCGCCTCACTTTCGGAGAGGAAGTCTCCGTTCACCGGCAGGCTGCCACAGAGTTGCTGGACTTCGGCCTCGCTCAGTTCCGGGTGACCGTTTTCCAAGTGCTTACGGAGTGCCAGGAATGTCCGGAAGCTGCGCTGGCAGAGGCTACACATTGTGGCTGCCCGGATGGCATGGTACTGGGAATGTATCTGAAGCTTTTGCATGGTCTTAAATGCCAGGCTGCAGTGGTTGCATCGGTACTTGTAGACATGGCGGTCTGAGACCGAAAGCTGCTGTTGCTGCTGGCTTCTCTGGAGATCGTTCAAGTGGTCCTGGAGAGAGTCCGGGCTCTTCTGATCCTGCCCTGTTCCACTGGACCTCTTCCAATCTGGAGCTTCAGAACTTGCCTTGGGAGGCTTGAGTTCCTCTCCATGAATTTCTGCTTCCCTCTTGTCCTTGCCCGTGTTGTTAATCTCTTCTTTTGAACTGTTCCCTGAGGAAAAATTGTGAAATACAAAAACGTTCATGAAAAAAGACACTAAGCGCTGATTTTTAACTCTGGGAACTAACATTTCTAAGATAGCGAATATTTGTGCAGGGGCCTGTTCTTCAACTGAAGAACACAAAATACAAAGCTCAAACAAACTTAAAATAGTACAGTCAGTTCTAGGGGACAAACAGCGGTATACATATTGTCTCCGTACCTGCAGGCTTTCCAGATGTCTCAGAGAGGGCAACATGAGCGTCCATCAGGGACAGGGCTTTGTCTTGTCCAGGTGTAGGATGCATCATGTTACTGGGAACGTCGGGCCCAGCCACCTATCAGGGTCAGAGAACAAAACGAATCTGATTCACAACTGCCAATAATTGCAATATGCATACAAATTGTATGAAAAATCAATAATGTAATTGAAAAATTTAATAGAAAAATGTAAACATAACACATCATTGAAATACCTAATTTATTAACTAATATTGGTGCAGGTGCTTCTGACTATAATGAGGGTGTAGTGCTTAAAATGTTTAATCAGGAGGTCCCGAAGTATACTTTTAAAATCTCTCCTTGCCAATAAAAATAGCTTATTTTCAGAAAGCGGAATTCGTTTTTTCCCAGAGGAGGACGGTTGTCAAGTTTATGACGTGTCCTCGGGAGAGTGGGATGAATGCATGGGAAAGGTTTTTATAGGAGTGCTCAGAGCCAGCCAGGGGACTGCAGGGAGCACTGGACAGCTGAGATAGAATGACTGCCATTTTCCCAATTCATCATCTCAACACCGCATATCACAAAAAAAGGATTAAAAAAAGGATTTAAAAAAAAATACTTGAGAGAAAATGTCAGATATGCGCAACACGACATAAAAAAAACCTAAACAAATCGAAATCTAAATCACTGCACCCCCCCCCACCACCCCACCCGACCCCCCCTTCGCATTTCGGAGACGGTCGTGTGCGTGCTGAACATACGGTCATGAGCAACTTCTCCACGCAGTCTGGCGCTACGCTGTGCAGGTGCGTCAGGTGAAGCTGGAGGTGAATCTTGTTGCTCAGGACATCCTGACACAGCGGGCAGCAGATCACCGGCTGCTGCATGGAATGCTGGGACACCACATGCATCTGTATCCTGTTGGCGTCTCTACTGCTGAAGTTACAGTAGGGGCACTGTTGCACCTGCTGGGAGACACGGGAGAGAGAAACACGCCGGTGAAAACATTGAAACGGTTCGGGTGTAGAGAGAGAGCCGGGATGTCTTCCTCACTGCGTCGCTGTTCCCGCTTTCCCTTTAACATGCTATCCTGAGGATATCTGCTTTTGTTCTTTCTCTACTTGGGCTTAGACCTGCTTTCGCTGGCGAGACTGCTTCCCCACTCGGGCACGGGTGAAAACCTGACGTCACTTTGGGCGGCACAGGGGGACTGCGTACAACAGAGATCACAGAAGGTGTCTCCTGCAGTCAGAGATAAAACGTTACGACACATCTGGAAAACCGAACTGAATTCACCCTCAGCTAAACAAATTGGAACCCCTCTACCCCCCCCCCCCCCCCCCCCCCCCGGCTCTAATCCCACTTTACCTTTACACACAAAATGTAGATCAACCTTGTTTCTGTGTAATGCACTTAAGCCCCTCAACTCGTACAATTTTATTAGCGGGAAACATGATTGGAGGGAATTTCTAATCAGGAGATTAGAGATGACAAAGGTGTGTCGCCTGGCTGTCCCCCCCCCCCCCCCGGCCCTCATTACAGGGAGTACTCCGAAAATGCCACCCCCCCCAGGCCACCTGCCTTAATGTAATCCATTTCTGAAATGACTCAGGCCTCCTTCCACTCAGGGCCCTCCACCAGGACAGGCTAATACTTCATAATCTAATTTAAAAACACATAGCATTTAAAGAGATGCAAAGAGAGCGGGACCAAGAGAGGGGGTGTCGCCCCGCCCAGTGCAGGCAGGTAGACATTCCACTTAAGAACACAAAAGAGCTAGAATCCTCCGTGGGTGATACTAAAGTGCTCTGTCAGTTTGGGATTAACCCCTTTCAGTTTTGTTGACTAGTCTCTGGGAGCATTAGCAGTTAGCTTAGCATGAAGGAAGCCTGCTCAGTGACTACAACGTGCCCTCAAATTCTGGCCGTACCTGGCCTCTGATTAGCAAGGCCGTGTGACCGTGAGCCATGAAGCTTCTCTACTGGTGCCCTGTGAAAAGCTAGCAGTTTGGCGGCAAAAACGTGAACACTTAGGTCTGAGGAGTGGTCTGAGTCTGAGCCAACTCGCCACATTAGCATACCTGTTCGCTAGCGCTGGTCTTCCCCTCGGCAGACTTGGGCCTTTTAGGTGGGCTGTCATTGTGTCTCTCAGGTAGCATGGAGCGTTTCCCCCCCGCATTGGATCCGGGAGACTCTTTAGGCAACGAGGTCACTCCTAAAACAGGACAGAACAAAGTAAAATGGTTACATTGCGTTCTAGTAAAATCGTTATTCTCCACAACATTCTAGTAAAATCGCTTATTCTCCAAAAATGAAGGCAAAATAGCAAGCCAATGAATGACGTTACACCTCATAACGTGGATGTTTCGAGATAAAACACATACGGGCATGTGATGATGTTATGGAAGACACTGCCTGCAGGGCAAGTTTCACATCACCCTCCTAATTCTCCTTCATATACTGTACATTGAGGCTTTCTGCCCCAAGGACACAGAGAAATGGAGAGAAAATCTAACCAGCCTCATTATCACAGCAAGACATACATTAAATGTTACGGTGGTATTATACGCTTCATTAGGCCATATGCATTTATTTAGTCTCTTCCCCCACACACACACACAGACACACACACACAAACACACACAGACACACACACACACACACACACTGCTAAATATCCAAGCCGTTTCCTGGTCACGGCCGGAGGTTTGGAGCTGGTTTACATGGCTACACCAGAGCTCAATGCTAAGAAATCAGCCCCTGGTTGTATTTAGCAGACGCTGCTGTCCACTGATAAATCTTTCATTACCCTCATCCTAACATACAGCCAGACCTTGTGTGTGTGTGTGTGTGTGTAGATTTACTCTGCCACTGCAATTTACCCACTCTGCACAACACAAAGAAACAGTAACCCCCCCCCCCCCCCCCGCTAGTATGCTTCTCTATTTATTTATTTCTCTCTCTTTCTATCTCCTCTCCTTCTCCCTCCCTCCCTCTCCCCTTGCCCGGTCACTCAAGGCAATAAGAGTCTCACTCTTGCGAATCAACGCTTCACGGTAAATGCACAAACTGAGAAAAAAAAAAGGGGGAAATCAAAGCACTGATACACGGAGTGAAGAAGAAAACGTTTTTGTATTTCACATTATTCCCTGCCATGTATGTGTAGTCTTAGCATACATATCAATTCCTCCCCGGTCGCTCATGCGGTTTAATTCTGCTGCATTAAGAAAATGTTCCACTTCTTTTATTTGTGATCCCCCCCATATCTGCAGTCTGAAATATTGGCCTGTCAAGAAAAGTGACAGAGGGAAAGGAAGAAGAAAAGAAGAAGAAGAAAAAAAACACAAGGGCACCATGTTGCTTTCCAAGAGCATCTAAGACATTCGATGCAGCCCGGGAATATATAGGAACTAATTTCTCCTGGAGCTAGCCTGTGACAGCCTTGCAGGGTGTGTACGCGTGTGTGTGTGTGAGTGTGTTCTTGCGGGCTGCTTTGTGTCCGTGATCAGACATGCGTGTGTGTGTTTGCGTGCGTGTTTGTTCATACGCGTGTACGTTCCATGTGATGTCATAATGACAGCTTACGCCACCTCATTGGCCAACTGGGGCCGTTCTCGCCACGCCCGCCGGCCTTTTCTAGCCTCCCTCCCCCTTCCCATATTTATTATAACCATTTCTAATTTCAACTTTCAATTTTCTCCCTCCATCTTCCAGTCAATTTGCAACTAAATTACATCCAGGAGGAGGAGATTGCTGGACAGGAGGTGGTTGCAAACAGACAATCTGTCAAGGAGAGGACACACACACACATACACACCATCAACATTGATTGCCATCATATTAAATGTGAATGTATGCCTGGTGTGTTAGTTTGACCTGTTTGTCTGTGTGTGTGTGTGTGTGTCCTTCTGATTTATCCTCTTAATCATCATGCTGTTTTCATCAACACTTCCAGCTCTGCCACGGACGAGGCGCTCCACTGTCTGAAGAAAAATCAGTAATGTAACCTTGAACATAGACAAAATGGAATATCTCTTTAACCACTTTACACAGGGAGATGTGGCCTGGCAGCACAGATGCATAACGTGCACAAAGCCATTTCAAGGCACACACTGAGGAATTCAAAGCCACCACAGATTCCTCTCATACATATTATAAGTGGAATTACGCAGACCCTTTCACGAGGGGTTATTATCTAGTTGACTAGGGAAACAATAATGTCCGCTATGTCTATGCGCTGCAGTCTATATGATCGCTGCAGTATAATCCCAATCTGCAGCTAATACACTGTCCTATTCTCCCTCGGCCCCTGAATGGTCATAAAGAGATGAAGAAAGAGAAAGAAGGAGTAAGGAGGAGGAGAGAAGGAGGGAGAGAGAGAGAGAGAGAGAGAGAGAGAGAGAGACGGCGTCTTTGTTTCTGGGCCTGAGCCACCCATTTAATGACTGCTCTTTTTTCCCCTCCTCCTATTCTCTCTCTCTCTCTGCATGTTCTGGTGCTGTCCAGTACGGCGTGGGGGCAATGGGGCACTGAGGCAGAGGCTACACGGGGGCACTGAGGCAGAGGCTACACGGGGGCACTGAGGCAGAGGCTACACGGGGGCACTGAGGCAGAGGCTACATGGGGGCACTGAGGCAGAGGATACACGGGGGCACTGAGGCAGAGGCTACACGGGGGGACTGAGGCAGAGGATACACGGGGGCACTGAGGCAGAGGCTACACGGGGGCACTGAGGCAGAGGCTACACAGGGGCACTGAGGCAGAGTATACACGGGGGCACTGAGGCAGAGGCTACACGGGGGCACTGAGGCAGAGGCTACACGGGGGCACTGAGGCAGAGGCTACATGGGGGCACTGAGGCAGAGGCTACACGGGGGGACTGAGGCAGAGGATACACGGGGGCACTGAGGCAGAGGCTACACGGGGGCACTGAGGCAGAGGCTACATGGGGGCACTGAGGCAGAGTATACACGGGGGCACTGAGGCAGAGGCTACACGGGGGCACTGAGGCAGAGGCTACACGGGGGCACTGAGGCAGAGGCTACATGGGGGCACTGAGGCAGAGGATACACGGGGGCACTGAGGCAGAGGCTACACGGGGGGACTGAGGCAGAGGATACACGGGGGCACTGAGGCAGAGGCTACACGGGGGCACTGAGGCAGAGGCTACACGGGGGCACTGAGGCAGAGTATACACGGGGGCACTGAGGCAGAGTATACACGGGGGCACTGAGGCAGAGGATACATGGGGCCTGACATGGCTCCTCCGGCAGTGACAAATGCTCGGATGCAGCAGGACCTTGGCTGATTGGATAAATCAAAAGGTGATTTATGACGTTCAGGCCGTTTGCATTTCGGTAGAGAAAACAACCCTGCCACCTACCCATCTTTATTTACTACTGGCAGCGGTCGTTAGGAAGGAATGTATACACACACACACACATACACACAGACACACACACACACACACGAGTATGCAGAAAAAGTCCACAGATACAAACTCTAAAGCACATACACACACACCAGTGTGTCCAATTCAGTTTTCTCTTAAAAACCTCAGGATAATTCTGTGTAAACTTTTTCCTCAAAAGCAGTGCCAACGATACATTCTCTGTTAATGTCTAATTTTTTTTGTTCTACTCCTGCATTCAGTTTTTCCGGTACATTTAACCCTGCAGAGTTGATATTCAAGTGTTATCACATTTCTCCTCGTAAATATATAATTACCATAAAAAGGTGTAAGCATAACCAAATAAAATATAAATAGAGCAACACAATAGATGGTAGAAGTCAGATAAAATACATAGATGTATTTTTATATTAAAAGGGGGATGCTATTCAATTAAGATGGGCTGCTAGACCGAGGCAGCCTGGATTTAGTATTCAATTTAACAGTCCTGAGACCTGTCACAAGGTCTTAGGTTACTGGGCAGTTAATTTACCCCGAGACTGGACAGAGAGAGGGAAAGAGATAGATAGAGACAGAAAGATGGAGAGAGAAACACGGAAAGGGGAGAGAAAGAGGTTGATTTAGAGGCCTAGTGGTCTAAGGTTACGCATTAGTCTGACCTCAGGGTCACCTGATAACGTTAGAATGCCCCACTCTTTGATCTCTTCACTCCCACAGCCGAGCAGCAGAACCAAGGGACTGTGGCCCACTAAGTCAAACAGACAGAGGCACCGAGATGTTTCAGAGGAAAATGTTGGCTGAATTAAATATCTGTGAATTAACACATAAGCATTTTCCTCCATCTATTTTGATTTGATTTGACTGATTTCCATTTTCCCATCATCCCGCTATTTTTAATGAGAGATAAATATGAATGGAGTTGAAGTTACATCTGACAAATTGACTGAGACATTCACCACGCGATGATTATAATCAAAATAAAACTCATAGCTGTAGGCTTATAATTTAATATGTTAATATGTTTAATATATTTTAATCTAACATCTGGGAAGGAAAGGCATTGAACAAACCTCATTTCAAATCTGTCTAAATTTGTGTGATGTGTCTGTGCAACAAAAATGTTTTGCAAATAGGAATTTGTTAATCTAAAATATTCCACATTTGATTTGGTTTGCATGCTTTTTCCGTTTCATTTCATTCATCTGTATAATTTAAATTATATGAGAAATGAATACAACAACGTTCAGCCAAATGAACAATGACTAATTTTCCTGCTAATTTAAAGCAGGTAGAGTCAGTAATTTCCTTAGCATTGCTGACAGGCTGATTTTCATGCACAGTCTTTGTTTAAGATATTTATAAAGAGAGGCCCCCAAGCAACAGAACTGACATACTCTGACTTTACACGGAACAAAGCAATCTGGAATTAATCCACATAGGGACATTTGCATGGAAAATGTAACATGGATTATAATTAATCTAAAGTGACACTGGATTAAAAAAGACAATGTCAACGAAGCAAGGGGAAAAGCTCCTCATCTCTCTCTCTTTCCCCATCTCTCTCTCCATATCTCTATCAGTGACTCTTTGTTTAAGGGATGTTGATCTTGGATATGCGAAGAATAAACAGAGCTGCCTTGGTTTGCGTTTAATCCGTCTCCCTGGAGTCCAGAGTTAGTCTTTATCCTTATGGCAGATTGGGTGTAGAGGCGCACACACGCATGCATGCACACACACACACACACACACACACACACACACACACACACACACACAATACCTAAATCTCACTTTATAATCTGGAAAAGAGCAAAACAACAGCAGATACCAGTCTCATACCAGGCCAGAGACTGACCAATCAGGATCAGGATCCTGTATTTTACTTCCTCATAATGGTTTCTTCCAACCGAAAATGAACAATATATGACAAAAACTCTTTCAGCTTGCCAACAAAATCATTACACTTTCTCTGAGTTTTGCTGCCAAACTGATTGTATAACCAATAAGCACGATGTCCACAAAAAGAATGGGGTCTATTGAGGGTATATTGTGTTGAAGAGGGTCTATTGTGTGTGTGTGTGTGTGTGCGCGCGCTCGCATGAACATGCATGTGTGTGTGCCGTGAAGACGGTGTTGAATGATGCCAGAGGTAATTGTCATTGTAAATGCATTGACTGACGGACCTGTCATTGAGATAAAGCTGACCGATAGATGACCAGCTTTGTGTTTGTATATGTGTGTGTGTGTGTGATTGTGTGTGGTGAGACAAAGTACAGATG